>NC_043003.1:76307892-76325392 GCF_006345805.1 Octopus sinensis | reverse complement strand
GGATTTGGTAGACGGAAACTGAAAGAAGCCTGTCGTATATATGTGTGTGTTTGTGTGTCTGTGTTTGTCTCTCCAGCATCGCTTGACAACCGATGCTGGTGTCTGATCAAATTCATCCTATGGTTACAGATGTGTTTCCGGAGGGAAACGCAATTTTTCAGGATGATAATGCACCAATTCACACAGCTAAAGTTGTTACTGAATGAGACGAGGAACATTCTTGTGAAGTTGAACATCTTATCTGGCCACCACACTCCCCAGATCTCAACATTAGTGAACATTTATGAGGATTTTAGAAAAACAAGTAAGAAATCGATATCCTCCTTCAGGATCACTACAAGAACTGGAGACTATTTTAGCTGAAGAATGGAAAAAGATTCCTTTGGAAACAATTCAAACTTTGTACAAGTCCATACCTCGTGGCATTCCAGCTGTAATTACTGCCAAAGGCGGTCATAGCCCATACTAAAATGAATTTGCTTGAAATTTTAAGATATTTCCATTATTTTGTCCAACACTTGCATATGCTATGTGTCTTTTATTTGCCATACGCACGCACACACACACACACACACACACACACACACACACACACACACACATATATATATATATATATCCCAAAACTAAGGTAAGCAAAGTTTTTCTATTTTGCCACAGCAAAATGTTGTTATATTCCGGGTCCGACCGTTGTAACGCAATGATGCAGAAAGATAATTAAGACACTACCACATTTATTAAATATGGCTACCTCTGTTTCGAAGCACGGCCTTAAGTCTGGGTGCAAATGCTTTAGACGTGACACGCAGCTGTTCTTGCACAATCGGATCCGATTCCTGGCACAGTTTTGCCTTCAGAGAATCGGGCGAAGCGTGAGGAATGCTCGAATCCCTCGTCTAAAAAATGGAGCAATGAAACATCCAACAGGTTGAGATCGAGGTATTTTGAGGTCCATATATCGTTGTTTGTGAACGACAGAATGTTTTTCTGAATTCAGTGACGTGCCTGTTTGGAGCAGTGGGATTGTATCGAGTGCCGTTGCAATCTTCAAGGTGCGCCTTGAAAGCTATCATTTACCCAAGTTAGCGGTTTAGCTCCCAGAATGTTGGTAACGTATTGCTAGGTGTTAATGTTAACACCCGATGTTACAAAACGAGCGGAACCCTCAAGTGGCTGTCACAGTCGGCCAAACCACAATTGACTGTGGATTTTGACGTCAATTTATGAGTCTACCCTCGATGGAACTAGATACACTCTAGAATCGGTCATTCGGGTGGTTTTCCGATTGTTCGATGTGAAATTTCTTTTCTGTTGTGAACGCCATGATGGGCAGCATGCATTCAGCAATCAAACGCAGGATAAGTCTTCTCTCTAGTCTCATGGCCATATGCACTTGCGTGAGGTCATAATGGGGGTGGGGTGATGTCGTAGGAATGGGTGTAGAGATCTTACTTTAGAACTCAATACAACGATGTTCGGATTATTTTTCCAGTTGCAGCCCGTTTTCTGCCGGAAGGACGAGGATATTCGCCATATTCTTTCCTGGTACTCTTGAGAAGCTGAGTGGTCTGCGCATTTCGTTTTCGGCTATGTCCAGGTCGATTAGCAGTGGAACCATTCTATTCACACTTCTTGACAATTTTCCAGACTTTTTTTTGCCATAGATGTATAACTTTTGCCTCCTTTGTGGAAGTATGTGACTGTATTTCAGTGCATAGCTATTATCTAATTCATAAATCGGAACTTATTTAGTCTGAAACAATAAGACTAAGATTTTATAATGATGTATAATTTTCATATCTTATCGGATTGATTGTTATTAAAGCACTAAACTTCGGTTGCCTTAATTTCTTGACACCTTGTACATACATGCATGCATACATACATACGTACATACGTACATACATACATTCATAATACATACATACATACATATATATGTATGTATATCAACAGATATAATAGTTGATATCCATTTAAATATTCATTATGGGCTTATGACGGTCTCGGATATACGCCTGGGTGTGTTCATGATTAATTCTTATCAAACGATCGGCTGATCCACTGAATACAGAGGGTAACACAAGTGCTGAAACAACTTACTAAAGTAACACACACACACGCCCCCCACCCTAACACCACATATACGTACACGCATGCACACACCGACAGATGTATAATATACGTTTATACGTACATGTGCTGAAGCTTAAAATTGTATGTTATTTCTAATTCGTATATCATAAGCTATGAAAAGGAAAGCTCTTTCTCGCACAAAATTCCTTGTCCACATATCTTCCGCTACATTTGTATACTAAGTTAACTTTCCGAAACTTCTTAGATAATTTTTAATATTGAATGCTTGGAAAATTATTCTGTTTCATTTCTTGTTGTTATTCTTTTGTAGTGTTCGTCAGTTAATGAATTATTCAATTGTTTGATTAATCGTTCTATCAATCAATAAATCAGTTAGTTTGTTAGAGTTCTTTGATCTACATTTATGTACGCATTTATAGCATAGCTTCGCTACTCTAGGTCTATCTTGATGTATCCATACTTACTTACCTGGAGAAATACGAGTACCTATTTCATGAGGTCGCGAATATAGACGGCAGTAACCTTGCCAGACTACTGATTGATCAGTCAAGCGATTAGTCAAATAACCGAGTAGTTAAGCACGCCGGGCGAAATGCTTAGCGGTATTTCGTCTGTCATTGCGTTGTGAGGTCAAATTCCGCCGAGGTCGACTTTGCCTTTCATCCTTTCGGGGTCGATAAATTAAGTATCAGTCACGCACTGGGGTCGATGTAATCGACTTAATCCGTTTGTCTGCCCTTGTTAGGCCCTTGTGGGTAGTAAAGAAATATAATTGATGAAATAGTTGACTAAAAAGAATATATATATACGGAAATACGACTTGCGTGTGTGTGTGTGTAGGGGGGGGGTTGTGTGTGTATGTGTGCGTGAGTGCATGTGTCAGGGTGTAACATTTTGTCTCAATGTAACTGCCGTAAAGAAACAGTTGGAATAAATACTGACATGTGATGAACAACACATACATGGGTTGGTCAAAATAATTGAAATCCCGCTTGTTATTATTTCTTGCTATCGGCAATAGGGCATCTTCAACTCTATTATTTTCTGTATATCTAATCATATGCACTACATATGCCTTGTGTTTCATGATATAGCCATTTGACAATCTTATTTGTGCTTAGATTAAGTTAAAATGCAGGATTTATCTGATTTCCAAAGAGGACAAAATATTAGAACACGGATGTCTGGAACTTCAGTCTTAACCTACTGAAATACTTGTGTTTCGGACAGGCAATCTCAAATATCCCACTGCCATTCCATCCCAAAGGTAAAACCAAATCTGTCAAGCATAATTGTGGATGAAAGGCAAAACTCACAGAGAGAGACCGCAGAATAGTGAAATGTATTTTGTCTAAAACCCATCGAAGTACGGCAGAAGTGATGGCAAGGTCAAACCAACACATTCCCAAACCTGTTTTAGTCAAAACTGTTTGTTGCAAGCTCCTTTAATTGGGATAGTATCAGGAGGCGGACATTTTTATACCTGTGTCACCCATGAGCAATTTTAATGGGGAAGAGTGTTCAATGCCTCACTGGAACTACAATGCCATTTGTGGTGTGTCCTCATTCACTCTTTTTCTTTCATCGGAACGAGTTTATGAAACATCTAAACTTGAATGTTTGTGAGATACCGTGCAGCATAGAGGTGGATCTGTGGTGACTGCTGTATCACTTGGCCTCTTTACTTCTACATGGCAGAGTAATTGCTAAGGACTGTCCAAGTATTTCGGTTAACCATGTCCATCCACTGTTACAAGCGTTTTCCCCATGAGAGTACAAGCGGTTTCTCTCATGGTTTACAATAATCTTATGCAAATTTGTACGAAGAGCATAAAAGAAAGTTAGACGACTTGAATTTCCCCCCAGGTAACCAGATTTCAGTATTATTGAAAGTTGATCGTGCATTTTGGAGAAGGAAGTGTGTAGCCACGTCTATTCTCCATTGTCATTGAAAGAGTTAAAGTAGGATTTACTGTTAAAATGGCTCAGATCTTCCTAAGAACCATTCAGAACTTGTACGAATCAATTCCCAGACTATCAAATGTGTGGTTGATGTCAAAATTGAGTTAACTAAATAGGAAATATATCTTGTATTTAACTAGCTGCTTCCATTATTTTGTTCAACTCCTGTATAAGTATGTGTGCGTTCGTGTGAATGTATGTATTCATGTTCCGATTTATGTATATATATACATATATATAATGTTCATATGTGTATGTGTGATATCCGCCGTTGTAATGCAGCGTCAGTAATGGAGAAGTTTCTGGAATACAGAATTGTGCTATTTTTACATTCTATATAATTGCAGACACATCTATACACATACATACTCAATATATATATATATATATATATATAAACTCACACAACATAATACCCAACATACATACATACACACACATACACACATACATATATATATACCGACATAACAACTATCAAGGGACATTTATATTACTTAGATGTACCAGACCATTATTCAGAACCAACGCAGCATATTCTTCAATGTAATCCGTGTACAGGAAACATGTTACGATGTTGGTATTTAAAAGTCAGTGAATCCACCATGCAGAATACACCTGTGGCACTAAGACCTCTTTCATATTTTCATGGAAATACCAAATGTCAAATTACGAGTAGATAGATCATATTGCGTTTCTCTTATTATTGAAAGAATGTTTTCTATGGAAACTCTTGTAGAAAGTGGATGAACATACGTATACATACATACATGCGCATACAATGACACATAAATACATTTATTCTTGCATACATGTATATATACATGCATATATACATACATTCGTACATAAAAACAGTGTTGTACAAAGAGATAATTGTGTGTGCATGCTTATCTCTGTACGTGTAGTTACATAGCTATATGAAGAAATATGGTACATATATATATGTGGAGAGGATGAAGATATATGTATGTATGAAGGAATGCATCTATTTCTCTATCTATCTATCTGTCTATCTATCTATCTATCTATCTATCTATCTATCTATCTATCTCTATCTATCTATCTATCTCTATCTATCTATCTATCTATCTATCTACATAAATAAATAAACAAATATATATATATATATATATATTATTTATTTATGTAGATAGATAGATAGATAGATAGACAGATAGATATATAGATTTGTTTATTTATTTATGTAGATAGATAGATAGACAGATATATATATATAAATGGAGAGCAGAGGAGACAAGAAGAGAACCAAATACATATGTCAATACGTACGAACATGCATATGTGTGTATACATATATTCACACATACTCACACTTACGCGTATACACTCAAACGCAGGTACACACACACAAACACACACGCATACAATCACACACCCATATAATCACACACAAACATATACGCAAAATATAAAAGTGTATTGTTGATGTTTCGAAAACTTCTAGATTATTCTTTATTCAATATCTGCGATCAATTTGCTGCTTTCATTGTTATGTGCAACATAACAATACAGAAAACAGTGGGGAAACATTTTCAATGAGAAAACAGATGCTTTGAACTGAAATACTTGCGTATTTACGTCTTTTCAAATCCATATATAGTTTCTTCCCAAAGAAGACAACCTAAACTTGCACTTGCGCAAACACACTTTCACAAGTATAAACACACACACACACACACACATACAAGTAAATACTACATAGACTCACGCACATCTATATGCATATGTATGCATATATACGTATACATACAAACACACACACACTCACACACACACATATACGAGGTGATATCAAAATGTTTCCGAACCAGCTCTGTAGCGCACCAACAGATGGCACCACACGGTTGCGTGCGGTGAGAGCTAGCAGTGACAATCAATGGGTAGTTTACTGAGTGACGTTGATGTGTTTACCTTGCAAGTGGTGAAATGGTTGTTTTTGTGATCACGTGGATGCGCCAAAATTGCCAGGTCTGCTTCAGGGACATTAAGTATGCTTCGGCAAGCTTACTGCAACGAGGCGATGGGTCGTACGCAATGTTTCGAGTGGAATAGGTGCACAGCAGGGCTGCAGATCAATCAAGGGTATGCTTATCGTTCATGTCTCCAGCCGCGGTATTGTGCATCGAGTATCCCCACCACCAGGATCAGACCGTCGATTGAGAATTCTACTGCGACAATTTGAAGCATTTGAGGGACCGTATTCAGCCAAAACGACCAGATCTGTGGAGCACGATGAATTGGATTCTTCCCGATGACTATGTACCCTGTCATCGAGCTTTCCTCACTAGTGACTTTCTCGCCAAAAACAACATGGTATCGCCTTCGCATCCGCCCTATTCGCCAGATGTGGCACCTGTGGACTTCCGTCTCTTCCCCAAGAGGAAAATGCAACTCAAAGGTCGTCGTTTTAAGACCGTTGTCGAGATCAAGAGCTATTAATACATACAAACCGGTCAAGGTTTCTTTTCCAGAGGAGTTGATGTTAAACTTATTTTTATTTATCACAACTAGTCCGGGAACTTTATGATACCAGCTTGTATATGTATATATATAAGTATATATGTACGTACGTATGTATGTATGTGTGCATGTCTGTATGTATATATCTACACACACACATGTATTGTTATATTTTGTGATGGTTATTTTTTATCAAGTACATATATATACATATACACTTTAATACGTGTATGTGTTTTATTATACTCTATTAGTTTTTCACCATTACTTCGAACTGTTGGCAATGAATTTGCTAGGTCGATTTTCAACGTCGACTCAAATCCATAACTTTTTAATTCCCGAACAATACATGAGGGTTTGATTCTTTTACGTCTCTCTGCATAACTGCTAAGATAATACGTTTGAAAGTCAGCCATTATCATTCCTTATTAGCCACGTTAACTATACAGTATTCATGTGATTTCTTTCTACTTATACTACTTCCCCGCTGGTACACTATTGTCAGTATCTGCTAACATTCCAGATGCTAAAAGTTCAAAATTAGAAGGCATAATGTAACAGCTCAAAGAAACAAGTTGCTGAAAAATTGTCACAAGAATGGTGTGCAAAACTTCGTTTTCTTCGCCGTCCTCATATTAGACAGGCTATTTCCGTTAGCGCGTTAACCCAAGAACATACTAGTACAACTCTACGACAGTATCCTGTGGCTGTTCATTGTTGTTGAACATTATATGATATAGATTTCCTAACCAGCTGAGACTCTACAATGCACATTAAGTCAAATGGCGTATGATTCATCAGACAATGTTCGCTCGAAAATCAGACGCCAGTATACCAAAGAGGTGATGCAGGTTTTAACCATGTTTCACATGCTTTTCAGGGGCAGTTTTCTCTCAGCCCATTTCTGGGTGAACCTATCTTCTATTCCTTTCCAGTCATGCTAAATTGAAGCTCTGATCTGATTTATGCATGGCCCCAATTACTCGGTCTTCTGAGAAAACAACAGAACGACTCAAAATTTTCTTAGAGGTTTTACTGTGATTTTCCTTGTGCAATAACGGGTAGTTTCAATAATTTCAGCGAGTCATGAAATAGATAGAATTTCTGCCAGGCAAGCAAATAGTGCTACACGACTTCAGGCCACAAATGTGCGTACTGTATAGTCACGGATAGATAAGAAACTTGTTCTTGGCTGTGAAATGCATCCTTCCTTGCGAAGAAATTTCGGCTATGTGGATTAGAGAAATAGTCAAGTGGAAATTGATTCCAGTCATCATGAACACTAGCTAACTGAGTCTATGTGAGCTCTGTAGACTCTCTGTGTAGAAAATTACAACTGCATCAGTTAACTTTGGCGAGTAATACATTCAGAAATATTAGAGTACACGAAAAATTAATCATTTAGAGAGGAATTGCAGACGTCATGCTAGGGTTGAGAATCTCTCTCGCGTATGGCCTCGACGCGAAACAAAAAGAAAGTATCTAGACAAGAGAGTACTGCCAGTAACTAGCTATAACAAAGAAGATGAAAATCTTCAATGGAAGAAAAAATAGAAAGAATCAAACTTCAGGATCAATCGATAGACTGAACATAGTGCAAAAATATAATAGCCCTTATAAATATCATGACAATCCAAACTGGAAACTAGAGCTTCGATATTATCAACAAAAGCATAAACAAAATTAAAGGAGCAGATACCAAGGTCAGAAAGTTCTAACACACAAGAAAATACATCACTCAAAGCAGATATCGGTGATTATCGACTGCAGAGAAAAGTGTGGAGTAATGTTACAATTTGAATTCTCATATAGCCACAACAATAGCGTTGTTTAGTTTCTTAGAGACAGAAGAATATTGGTTACTGTTACGTAAAATTGGATGCACGTTCTAGACCACAAAACACCCAACTCTTGCAGGAAATGACTGAATATAAGAATCTTCTGCTGGGCAAGTTAAAAGTGAGACAAAACATTTCATAGACAGAAGAGAAGAGAAGACCGGGAAACAATTCATCAGTAGCTGAAATGAGAGCTACAATGAATTTACAAAGCACATTTTTGTATTAAAACATTCTTCCCGGTAGTAGTAGCGAATCAATATAGGAATGATTGGTACAGCAAACAAAATCTTGCAATTAAAAACATACTACCGTTACAATATGTAAATAGACACGAGACACATATGTGCTCGCAACCTATGAGGCATTGAGATAACGAAAGAGCTCTTGGTGATTTCTTCCAGCCAAGACATTACGAGAAAATTGACAAGATGACACCGAGGACAATATAACTAACAATACTGACCATACTGCTAAGTAGTCAATAAATATTGACTACAAAAATATGTCGTGGCTTTAAGGGACGAAAATCAAAAAGTTGACCAGTTTAACAAGTCAAAATATTTTTGTCATTTTAAGACACTCTGCATTGTAAACTCTTCTAGGGAGCACAACATATCTAACTGGCATTTGAGAAGCATAGGATTAGATTTACTATTTACAAGGGTACTTACCCGATATTTACTGTTTTCACAACTATCCTGCATTCGAGAATTCATTTATTTTCTATAAAATACTAACTCACTCGTTGCTTCGAAGTTTGTTTATAGAAATATATGTCTAAAATTTTAAAGCAGGCACTCTGTGTGTGGATGATGTTGTTGGTGTTTAGGAACATTTTTATAATTGACTAGAAGCTGTAATGAATACAGTGGTTTTAGCAAAAATCAATCCGACTTCTGGCAGCATCACACGTTATTTTTGAAAAACAGAATATCAATGAAGAGTGGCTTATCATATACGAAAATTTGGGTTCATAAAGAATCTATTTATGACAAAGATTCTCCAGATAAAATTCGAAACGTTAAAGAACAATATATTGATTGCAGATTGCCATATTTAGTATCTATCCTATCTCTTGGCCAGTAAAGGAGCAGATACCGAAGTCAGAAAGTCCTAACATAAAAGAAAATACATCACCCCAAGGCAGATATTGGTGATAATCGACAGCAGAGAAGAAGTGTGGAATAATGTTACAATTTGAATTCTCATATAAAACCATAACAATGACATTTGTTTAGATTCTTAGAGACAAGAAAAATTTCTGGAAAAGAAAAAAAAAATGTTAAAAAATATCGATTTAGTTTTCTTAATACAGGAGAAACTTCAGTTTCCTCACTGATTCTGGAACTCAAGAAATGCAAAAAGGTGTCAAAAAGTTCTATCAACTTCAGTAAAGTCATCTGAGAAAATTTATCAATGATTACAAACGTTTACTGCTTTTAAAATAGCAGGCAAATATTAACTGAGAGTATATTGGAGGAAACAGTATAAATTCACCAGACATGTGACTAGTAACGAAACAAAAGATGAAGAAAATGAAGCTGAAGGTGTTTGAAAAAAATCTGTATAAAAATAAATTTCTGAAATTGTTCATCAAATAGTGTGCGCACTTTTGTTATTTTATTTTTGCTTTTTAGTGCAATTTTCATTCTTAATTTAATATGTTTTATTTTAAAATTTGATTGTATTACGCTATGATATTTCTGTTTTATTTTTAGTATCACTATAACGAAAATTATAACGGAAAATTTAATTAATTATAAATACAGAAGCGTTGCCTGAATAGAAGAGTGAACTGGACTAAAAATGCGGGCGCAGAATACGAAAATGTTCTCAATCATTGAACCTTAAGAAGTACAAGGAGTTAGAATTTAAAAAAAGCAAATAATAATAAATGACCATTTAAATTCTTCATTGTTGCCTTAACTTAAAATCTTGTAGACGTTATTTAATTTTAAAGTCAGTTGAAAATTGTAATTGCCTGCAACTTTACACATGTAGAACTTAATATTACAAAATTACTGCGTTATATATTTAAAAAAACCGCAAAATAGCCTGCTACATTAATTGTTGCCATTGAGATGCTCATTGAGACCAGGGAAACAATTCTTACACTTAGAAATGAGAGCGGAATGATTGCCTTTAATGTTATAAATATTTTAAAGAGATAGTCTTTCTGTAAATATGTCCAATTGGGCATTAAATCGTAATTCCTACTACAAAAACCAAATGGCTAAATGTTAGGGTCTGCAACAGAAATGCCAGAGATATTGATGTAACCCGTGATTTCTTTTTACATGATTTATGCCCCAAATGCTGACATAGGAATGCAATTTGACCAAGTAAGGTTCATACTTGATTGCTGAATCAGAAAAATCAGACCCACAAAACCCGAAGTCTCAATGGTCTCACTACTTCCAGTGATCTGAAAATATTATGCCAGATTTAGAAACCTACGCCAGTCGGAACGCTCCTCAACACGATATCCAACATTGCATTTGCATTGCCAGTGGTGATTCAAACATTTGCGATACCTGACAGACGTTAAAAGCCGCAAGATAATAACAAAGCTAGAAATCTCCACAGAAATAGTGATATCAACAGGCTGTACCTAAGAAGAGATAAAGAAAACCGGGCCTAGATATCAATGTAGATTCCCTTCAAATTTCGTATAGTCTCACTCACTCAGTTAGCACTGACCAAACAACAGTATCAAAAATAAAGTTAGTGCTGAAAGGTGAAGTGATCAACACCCTACTTGTAGACATCAAGCTCCTCAGGAAGCACTCTTGTGCTCATCGGAAAGATTTCTCGTCGTTATGGCCGCCCGTAAAACCCCGAAACAACCAGATAACATATCTCCAAGAAAACCTGGGTGTGAATCGCTAAGTATATATAAAAAACCGTGAAGTGATATGTTTCCTGAAAAATTGATGAAGATAGTAATAGTGACAAGCGTTGCGGCTTCTATATGAAGATTATAAAATTCATATTAATACTAAAAATAATCGATGTGTTTGGCGTTGTAAGTGATTGAATGGCAATCTGGATAAGCTAGTGTTTTCAGAAAAAGAAATCAATAGACTACCTCAGGCATTACAAATACAATATATAAGTGGAACAGTAAATGCATGCAAGATATTTCTCAAGTATAAAATGTGACATACCTTTCGTTACTACATACTTAACGATGGAGCTTTGTATCTGTGTTAGAAATCAGATCTTCCTAAGAGGAAGTATATGATTAAAGACAAAAGAACATAACTACCTACCTATCTACCTACCTACCTACCTACCTACCTACCTACCAACATATGTCATATATGCCTATATATATATATATATATATATATATATATATATATATCAAATATGTATACACACACACACACACACACATATATATATAATATATATATATATATATATATATATATATATATATGTACGTATATATACATATATATATCGAGAGAGAGAGAGAGAGAGGAGAAAGAAAGGGAGAGAGTGTGTGTTAAATAGATAGATTCCTTTCGTACACACCTAAGATACTTAAACATGAGTATTTAAACTTAATAATGCAAGCAAATTAAAAACAAATGCTGACAAGTCGTTTACTGTAAGATAAATCGTTATAAAAGAGTGTAGCAGACTAGAAAGAAGACAGAAAGTAATATAAAGGATGAGAAAAATAGGAAGTAAACAATACAAGGTGAAAAATATAAAACATTTATAAGAATCAGAGAGACAGAGATTAGGAGATGAAGAGGAGAACGAGAAGAAATTGAAAAGATAGACCCAAAACCAGTGGATGAAGGACAGCTAAAAGATAATGCATTAGGCTTTGCGGTGTACAATGAACTGATATACGGCATTCAGACAGCAATGAAAGATTGATGACTCACCTCATAAAGCTTGTTGGCAATAACGATACGTGACAAGTATTGTTTATATGCAAACTCACTAGCTGGAAATAAGAACGGCTGAGAGGATATTAACGCCAACATAGAGTGCGCTTTATAGAGAATATAAAAACAAGGCAGCTATCTTGCTAGTCGATCACAATGTTAGAGTCGGCAAAGGTACCAATCTCAGACAAACAAGCATGTATTCATACACACATACATATATACATACATATATACATACATACATACATACATACATACATACGTTCATACATACATATATAGAAAACCAACTGCATACATACAAAGGCTTGCTGAGCCACATAACAACAGTGAATTCAAGTAAACGAATAAAATTAATAGGCAAGAAGAGGACGAACACAAGACGTATTGGATTGGCGCTCAGCGAGAAGACAGAATTTGACGTTTCGAGCGCAGGTCTTCGTCCGAAAGGAGAAAGGGAAAATACCAAAGAAGGAAAGGAAATCGTCAACAGCACGTGTGCAGTTACATTCCAGAAGTGACCAGAAGTAGAAAGACGATATATATATATATATAAATATATAATTTCGGGACGGTCATATTTTGTTGGCCAAATAAACACACCCACCATATACTCGTCCTTCACTTTTATAACTATTCTTCACCTACGCTCACACATACACACACGTACACATACACGCGCACGCATACATACTCACACCCAAACGCATTTATGAATAGCATACATGCCATAGATAGACAGAACGGATTGAACAGAACAGGAGACGCGTGAGATGGAGAGTCGCTAAAGAGGAAAGATTTCAGACAAAGGACATTAAAATAAAGACAATAATAAAGCTGAATAACGAGTACATGCTGCGTGTGTTTACTTAGGAAAATAAATAAATGAATAACAAATAAAATAAATAAAATAAAAAACCTTAAAAAACGAATACAAGAAAAAAAATGAAAATGACCATCCCGAGGTAAAATACTATCGACTTCAACACAGGATCTCACATTTGGAATCTTGCAAAGCAAATACATAAATAATGAATGAATAAATTAATATATATACAATATATGTGTGTGTATATATATTTATTTATATATATATATATATGCATGCAACTATATATGTGTGCGTGAGCATGTCAATTTATCTATTAATCTATATGGATATATGGACATATAAGTATTTTATTAATTATCTCTCATGGTTACCAGCAGGAAAAAATTGTCAGGTAACGAGCTGTACTGCAGGGGCACCATCTAATTGGAAACGAATCGATACAAAGTACACACACATACGTACAACCGCACACATACGTACAACCGCACACAACAGAACATGCACGCGTCCAAACACAGTACCTGCCACATACACATGTACACATACACCCGCACATACACACACTCAAACGCACTCACACTTGCATGAATTTATGAGCAT
Organism: Octopus sinensis; assembly: GCF_006345805.1. Lineage (NCBI taxonomy): Eukaryota > Metazoa > Mollusca > Cephalopoda > Octopoda > Octopodidae > Octopus > Octopus sinensis. The sequence continues at coordinate 76,311,665 of NC_043003.1, read as the reverse complement.
ATGTGTATAAATCGAGACTGATATATAAATAAGGATAGTGAGAGCCAAAGAAACATTTAAAGAAACATAATTCTTACTAAGGAAAAAATCACAGTAAGTTCTGTGTAAATTAAGTAGAATATGTTTCAACCTTTCCCAAAAAGTACTAAAATATATTTAAAAAATGTATTACATTAGACAATTTTGCATCTACTATTCCATTCCTTTTTGGAAATATTCCACAGAAATTGTTAAAAAATGCATTTAAAATCTGACAATTTTGGATTTATTCCACCTTATATCATGCAGTTTTTTAATACTTTGGATGCGTTCCAGTAATATGTGTGCCGACTTCGCATTTGGATAGTAAAATAAGATTATATTCTCTCCATGTATATTCTGGTTAAATATATATATATGAGTGTGTGTGAGTGTGGGTGTGTAAGTATCCCTAATGTATATTTTTATACCTCAGGTATGAGGGAATTTCTTAAAAGTAAACCTATAGTGTAACTCGTCAATTTATAGAAATACTTTCTCCTCACTGTACAAATGTATTATATATATATATATATATATATATATATATATGTGTGTGTGTGTGTGTGTGTGTGTGTGTGTGCGCGCGCACTCGTCTCTCTCTCTCTCTATATATATATATATATATATAGAGAGAGATAGATAGATATGTATATATAAGACATGCAGTACTCCAATCCGTCTATACGTACGCATCTTGGCATAATCAGCGTCAGAAATATGCCAATACGCCAATAAAGCTATATTCAAACATTAAAAATGTCCCAATCACTCATACATGTTCGTATGCCTTTGCATTCGTAGAAGGTCTCTCCTATTATGCAGTCGGATGATTGATTGGGTTTTTTAAGCTCTATCATCTGTCATTAAGCTTTTAGTGACGCTATGTACGTTCATAAATTGACTATGTCATTTATGTGTGCGAGTGTGTGTATGTGTGTGTGTGTGTGTGTGTGTGTGTGTGTGTGTGTGTAAGTGTGTGTGAGTGTTGCACACATCTACAAAGAGTTACGATGTGTTCAATACAGAAATTATTTAGCAAAACAGTCAAGTTGCCCTTCCCTTACATCACTTGAATAGTATTTATTTTTTCTTCACCTGCTTGCTATTCCGGAATAAGTATGTAGAGATGGCTCTATATTTCCAGTTTAACGTTAGAGTGTCTTACATTTGATTTTTCTTCCTATGTATAAGAAGTACTCAATATTCTTAAGAACTTCTCACTTATTACACTGTCCGAAATTGTTAATATTTCAGGACAATTGTATGTAACTGAAAAAAATTTGAATTTTCTATTAGATATGTGCATACGTTATTAGGGATTCGGCAGTTCTAAGCACGCGCAATAGTTAGTTTGAGTACACCTATTTAAAGAGCTCTAACTTTCTTCTAATGTATTTTTTACCTTTCTTTTCAGATATATAATGTCAGATATCACTTTGGCTCAACGAATGAAAATGTACGCTGTAATAATTGCCTTAAAAGTGCATCATTGGGATATAGAGATGGCTTAATTCCTGAAGGCTGCCCAATCCGGCGTTTTGCCTTTAGATGCTGACTGGGATCCAACATCAGCAGCTAGATTAAAATACAGGTTCAGGATCCTAAGACCACCAGAATTCATAACTTTGTCCATAACTGCCAAGAAATAATCGATAAAAATCCCGGAATGACAATCACAGCCTTTGCAAAGCCTCTCAAATTTTCAATATGCACCCTCAAAATGGTCGTACATGAAAAAACCTTGTCCAAGTCGCTTGTGATGCTGAACAGTTAGTATATGTCGGACGAGACAAAAGAGAATCGTTCGATCCGTGAAAAGCTGTTGTTAAACAGGTGAAAAAGAAATAAGAGGCTGGAATGCTTTGCTTTATACTTGATGAGTAAAAACTTCGACCAACGTAACCGAAAACATGCTAAATTCCTAGCAACAGTGGGTTGTTCTGTAAGTCGTTAGCGAAGGGGGAGGTGCCATGCCTTCTCATTTTTGTTTCCCAGTTTTGCTTCAATACCGCTGTCTCCACAAAAAAAGTTGGAGAAAGTTCTGGGGCCAGATTACGCAATAGAAGACCGTACTTTTTCGACAAGACTCTGGGACGTCTCATAAGACTAGAGCAGCCCAAGCGTGGATGCGTGCCCGTCTTCGTGATCATGTTCTTCAGACACATAGTTTCTTAGCTCACCATTCCTCAATCCATTGAACTATTACGTAGTGAAAGAGAGGTAAGTCAACACCCCCATAACATCATAAATACTTTCAAGTCCTCCATTGCCAGCACAATTTTCAACATTGATGAAGGTCATCCGATTCTGGTATGCTTGCGACTTTATACTAACGCAGCTAACGGTGGATTCATTGAACAGGTATGATGAAAGGATTCTCATGGTTTATTTTACAAATTTGTTTTCAAATACTGCTTTTCTCTGATAAGCTATGCATCTTTTTTTTAAATTCATACAAATGATCTCACAACACCAATGCACCCTGTTTGCATTCCAGATAATTGTATATATTAATTTTCCGTACAGACTTGAAGGTATTTAAAAATCGTTTGACAGCACACCAACATATTCAGAAAACAAGTTCAGCTTTTGGTTGCATGTAAAATTATTCTGAAGTAGCATCATCATTTAGACAGTGCAATGTCTCCTACATTATAACCGTAAATTACTTCATCTCGCTAAACTATTTCAAATAATATTCTTAATATGTTCTGACGAAGCGCCAGAACCACTTAAATAAAGCTATATTTTGTGTTATCTTTAAACAATTGAGGTACAGAAACGATTTCCCCGACATTGAGATCCGGAAACCTCTTATAATTCGCATTAACTTCAAAAGTCTGTGGCCGCCAGCCTAGTTTCCTTGGACTTTAGAGCATTACTCTGGTTTGTGAGATTAATTCTATTTACGGACTGTTATTATATTTCTCAAAATAATTTCTAATTTCTTATTTCTATAAGAAGGCTGGCACTTCTAAGCTTATAGGAAATGCGTGAAATGTAGTCTGAATGTTGAATAAGAAATAATTCCCTCTATACACAATGTCTTTCTAAGCAATTCAGGTAACTGAGGAAAATAATCTTTCCGAAATATAAATATTTAATTAGATTTGTTTGATTCCCAGTTCAAAAGTATGCGCCGTTATTCTTTTTACCGTTTCTGAGTTTATATTTTTGTGCTTACAACAGATTCCGAATATAAATAATTCATTTTTAATTATTCGTTAATTAACACATCAGAGAATAGTATGAAAGAGTAACCAGTCCTTAATTATCGAAGAAATATTAATATAGTTTTACATGACCTAAGATTCTGAAAATTACATTGCTCGTTCTTCCTCTTTCCCAAACGTCTAACTTTCCTGTATGCAATGTTTTATCAGAATATGTTCACTGTTTTGAAAATCGGAATGAAGAAACTGAGTAAAATATTTTGCGCGGAATTTTGAGGGCTATATTCTTTATTTTATAGATAACTAAATAAATACTTACACACACAGATATAAGCATATATGTATGGATGTATGTAAAGTTAATCCAAACAAGAAAGCACAAAAAAACACAACAACGCGAGGACGTGGAACAAATATAGTATTATTGGACGCTCAGGAAAGAAGGAAAGAAGGAGGGCTTAACGTTTCGAGCGGAGCTCTTCGTCGGAAATATAGGAGAAGGAAAGATCCAGAGAAGGGAAAACAGAGAGAAAAAACTCGCCAACCATATGTATGTATGTATGTGTGTATATATATATA
>NC_043003.1:76252892-76302892 GCF_006345805.1 Octopus sinensis | reverse complement strand
ACACACATACGCACACACGCACACGCACACACATACACAGACAGACACACACGCATACAAGCATTCATATACCTCCCTTTTACATACACACACATATACTCACACAGAGTTGAAACAGTTCGATTTTTTTCACCGTAGAATTTCCATCGTCCCACTTTCAAGTTTGCCATTACCCCTTCCTTCCTTATTCATCTATCACCCTTTCCTTTCTCATTCATATGTTGTGACGGAGAAAAACACAAGAGTATTATTATAGTAGAAGATTATGTGAGGCGAAAAACGTTTTAGCAAGTTTAGAACGTCTAACATGCATTTCTGCTACACTGCTAATGCATAAACGCCAACAAAGCGTCTATTTATCAGGTGAAATATCATAGCGAAAAATCTGTTTACCTCCTGAGTCGAATGAACCGCTAAGTTTCTGTTCTTGTTCTCTATCAGCTGTCTCACATTTGTGTCTTTAATTCTTCAGAAAGCGAAAATGCTTTATATAACCTCAAATATATTACCTCACGCAAAGAGAAGTTGAATAGCATTGTGCCTCATGAGTTTTATTAATTATGGCGTATTATTGGCTTGATCTGATTGCACGACTCCTTGGAAAAGAGTAATTATCGTGCTTCAGGTTACCCAACTCTTTGTTGTTGGAATTTGATAGCCAGAATCTATGATGAAGTGCGAGCATGTGGCTCTGCATTAAGTTTAACGGTACCAGAAACAGTTGTTCTATTCCTTATTACAAAATGCGCCAGTGAGCGGTCGATTTGAAAGATTTAAACTTGAATAACTACTGGGAGTGATATGTTCAATTAGAAATATTTGAAGGCTGTGCTACAATATAATCGCAGTTCAATGATTGAAACCTATATGAAGACGAACACTGTGGGAAAAGAGAAATTGTGAAATGAAGAATGTAGTGAGGTGATAGGAACATGTAAAGTGTTAGTAAATTGCTCATAGGATAAGGAAAATAATCTTACAAAAGATATGTGAATCCAGACACGGTATATCGACGAGCTGGCAGAAACGTTAGCACACCGGGCGAAATGCTTAGCGGTATTTCGTCTGCCACTACGTTCTGAGCTCAAATTCCGCCGAGGTCGACTTTGCCTTTCATCCTTTCGGGGACGATAAAATAATTACCAGTTACGCACTCTGGTCGATGTAATCGGCTTAATCCGTTTATCTGTCCTTGTTTGTCCTCTCTGTGTTTAGCCCCTTGTGGGTAATAAAGAAATATGTATTTCGTCTGCCGCTACGTTCTGAGCTCAAATTCCGCCGAGGTCGACTTTACCTTTCATCCTTTCGGGGTCGATAAAATAATTACCAGTTACGCACTGGGGTCGACGTAATCGGCTTAATCCGTTTATCTGTCCTTGTTTGTCCTCTCTGTGTTTAGCCCCTTGTGAGTAGTAGAGAAATAGGTATATCGATCTTATTGTGTTGTGACTAGGTAAAGGCGGCAGCCGGACAAATGTTTAGTGGTATTTTGCCAGTCCGTACGTTCCGCCAAAACTTCAGTCCTTGCGCCTATTGTTGAACAGAATATATGTTGTGAGTAACATACATAAAAAAAACTGTTAAAAGGTCACGACTACAATAATGGAGAATAAGTAATAAAAACACGGCCATTGTTTCGATATCTGGACAAATTAAAAATTTTTGGTTCAATAATGAATATTAGGAAAACTAACAGTAAAAGGAGGCGCTTTAAGAGAAATATCAAGTAATCATTCAAGAATATCCGATTTAAAAGTGATAATGATAAACTCTAATGGAAACAGCACCCATATATTGCAATTAGTGTAGACACCGATGGTGTGGACTGTCTTAATTTAAATTCTAGTCTTACAAAGAATCCGTTCACATGCACATATCAAGGAAGAGTTTCAATTTCATACCTTCTTTAATTTGGAGGCGGTATCATGTTGTGGGTGTGGTACTTGCAGAGGAAGGAGCTGTTTAAATGCCGATGGCAAAATACGTAGATTATCAAATCTTTCATTGCAAAATATGTTAGTCTGCAGAGGAAAAGCTTAGATTTAGGGAAAATAATTACAATATCTAATCAATTATTAGTTCATGTCTTTATGAACAACAGGTCGTTATCGCGAGTGACGAACTGTCAAAAGCAAAACAAGGAAGTAATAGCAGTTTTTAATGCATTTGCTTCAGGCAATTAAAAAGTCATTATTATTCAGAATAGATTTTCTAACTAAATGGCAGATTTCTTTCGCTCTATCATTCAAATAAATTACAGAAATCTACAGCAACCTATTATACAAAACACTTTTAATCATCTTCACAAAATTTCCCCGAGAAAACATCTCAGTCAAATTAATTACTACCATATGCGCAGTTAATTTAGTTCAAATATACATATAAATTTATTCGCGCAAAACAGCACAGCCCTTTCTTCATATGTGGGTTGTATAAATTATTTTCAGTATGTAACAAGAACAAATTAAATACATACATACATACTAATATGCATGCATATATGTATCTCTCTCTCTTTCTCTCTCTCTCTCTCTCTCTCTCTCTCTCTCTGTATATATATATATATATATATATCACTTACATTATGACTTTGTGGCTATCAGTTGTTTTCACTCTTACTTCTAGCAATGCTAGTGCTAGCTAGTACCTTTAGTGACGTATATATATATAATATATATATATATATATATATATATATATATATATACTTACTTTGATACTTTGATAGGTTTCGGCCATTATTGGCCCAAGCCATGTCTAACTTAATAGCACCACCTGGTGAAGTCTTTCAAGTCAGATTTGGGCACTATGGCCCACTCAAGTAGAGAGTTATTGTTTACAGAGACATATCCGGGTGTAGGGGGTTTATCCGGGATTTCTTGAAGGAATCTGTCCAAAGACTTCTTGAACCCTATAGCGTGAGTTTCTGTTTTAATGTGTTTTGGTGTAATGTTAAAGAGAGCGGGGCCAATTGAGGTGAAATAATTGTGCCGTATTGTTGTTATGAGATGAGAGTGCGATTTTTGTTTTGGGCGGATGGCACGGGGCCCAAGCCTTGGATGTACCTTGAAGGTGATGCCAACATCATTTGGGCAATGCTGATGGAATATTTTCCACATCATGCAGATGATGTAGCGCTCACGACGACGTTGGAGAGAATAGAGTTTTAGCTTTTCTAGTCGACCCCAATAGTCGAGGCCTGTCATGCCATCTATCTTTTTTGTGATTGCCCTTTGAGGTGCTTCAACTTTTATGATACCTTGTATTGTGTGGGGAGACCACAGTGGACAACAGTATTCAAGGTGGGGTCGGGCAAAAGTGGAGAAGAGAAGGATAATGGTGTGGATATCTCTCGACAGGAAAGTTCTGAGAATCCAGGAACACATTCTGCGGGCCATGTCAACTTTGGTGTTTATATGAGTGGCCCAGCTTATGTTGTTGTCCACAATTACTCCCAAGTCTCTGATGTTGTTGGACGCCGCGAGAGTTTCACCTGAAGGAAGGGAGTATGGGAGTTTCAGGGCATCCTCTTTTCCAAAGTGGATTAGCTCAAATTTATCCTCGTTCAGCAGCATATTGTTTTTTTCTGCCCATTGGATAACAGCCAGTAGATCTGACTGAAGGCATGTCCGGTCACTCGCCTCATTTATGACCTTCTGTAGCTTGGAGTCATCTGCAAAGATGCTTGATGATGTCATTAATGTCATTAATGTAAATGATGAAAAGAAGTGGGCCCAGCACAGTGCCTTGCGGAACGCCACTACTGACTTTGGCTGGGCTTGATTTTACCCCTTCAACTACAACATGTTGAGATCTGTCTGTCAGGAAACACTTGATCCATTTCAGTAACTTTCCAGAGACACCAATGTTGGATAGTTTTTTCAATAGGATCTTGTGATCGACCCTGTCGAAGGCCTTACTGAAATCAAGGTAGATGACATCGGTGTTGGAGCCCTCTCCCAAAGCTCTCAAAATGTCCTCAAAGTGATGCAGGAGTTGCGTTAGGCAGTCCCTTCCATTACGGAACCCATGTTGGTTGGAGATCAGCCGTCTGTTGCTTTCCAGAAATTGGGTTATTCGAGATCTCACCACCCTCTCAAATACCTTGATGATATGAGAGGTGAGTGAGATCGGACGGTAATTCACTGCAAGGGACTTGTTTCCCTTTTTGAAAACTGGGACAACAGACTGGGACAGAAGGTTTTTTGGAATATAGCCAGCATCCAGTGAGTTTCTCCACAGATTAGCAAGGGGAGATGCAAGTTGGTGTCGACACACCTTCAGGACACAAGCAGGGAACCTATCGGGGCCTACTGCTGAATTGTGTTTTATTTCGTTTATCGCCGCTAAGACATCAGGGGCACTAAACGTTATGTCCGATATAGTGTGTTGGGGGTTGACATCACTGATACAGCCCAGATCGGCCATATCAGGATTGCTGAAAACAGAGCAGTATTGTTTCTGCAGTATCTCGGCCATGGATTTGGCATTATCTTGGAGAGTGCCAGTTTCGTCAATTAGAGGGCCTACAGTGGAGACAGTGACCCTGCGTTTCCTCGCAAAGGAAAAGAACACTTTGGGGTTGAGTTTGATTTTTTCAATGGCCCACTTCTCCTCAGCTGATCTTTGGTTATTGATGAGGGTCTTCATGCATTGTTGGAGGTTATATTTTTTAGATTCAAGCAGTGCGATAGCCGTCGAATGTGTGTGTTGCTGTTGGCAGTACTTTAGTTTGTTAATTTTTTTGTTTGTTCTTTTTATTTTTCTGATAATGGTTTTTCTGTTTTGGGGGATTCTGCACTTTTTGTTCACAGGTCTTGGTGGGGAGTGTTTTGCACATATGTCTGTGACGGTGTCTACAAAGATCTGCCAAGATGTTTTATGGTTGGTGGAGATGTGTGTATGTGTAAAGGACCAGTCAACATGTGATAGCTCGTTCCTGATTGCATCCCAGTTGGCATTATGGAGATCCATGTTGTCAAATGGGTGGGCTGGAGGAAGGTCACTAGGATTAGCTTTCAGCTGGTGGAATTTCATGTTACAGAGAACCATGTCATGGTCTGAAAAAGGGTTTTTCCCACTGTAACGTTATGTATAGTGTTAGTGTGGTTACTAAACACTAGGTCCAAAATGTTCTGATGTCTTGTTGGTGCAAGGACAAGTTGGGACAAGAAAGACTCATTCGTAAAGTCGAAAAGTGACTCTGCTGCTTCTTTGTCAGCGGTTGAGGCGGGAGTGCTTGGTTTCAAACAGTTTGTAGTCCAGTCAACACAGGGTAGATTGAAGTCTCCCATCATGGGTATGTTGCTAGAATGGCACTGTTGAATAAAGCACTTAATGCTGTTGAGGCATTCTTTAAACAGTTGAATTAGTTAAGTGGAAGTACCAGGTTAGTGTGTATTACCCGTATAACTCAAAGTAATGTGAGTAAAATCAACATAAGCAATAGGATATCAAAAGGTGATGCAGTACGACCGTTTCAAGCGATTCCATTTAATTGAACAATGCAATCATTATATCAATTTAAATGCAGAGCTATCCTCAGTTGCATAATTAATAGAATTTGTTAATCAGTTGCACACATTAATATAATTTTACTCAAATTCTCTAAAAGATCAGGAGAGAAAACGTCCATGCTGTTACTAATATGACTCATGATATACTATTATATTCTATGTGACTCAGAATATACTAATGTGACACAGAATATACTAGTATATCATGGGCCACATTAGTAACGACATGGACTTTCTCCCACTTCTTGCTTTATTAGAGAATTTGAGTAAAATATATTAGTGTTCAACTGATTAAAAATATATATTTATTTATGCAGCTGAAGTTAGCCCATCATTTAAACTGTTGCTATGTTTGCATTGTTCATTGAATGGAGTCACTCAAAAATGGTCGTACTGCATCCCCTCTTGATATCCTGTTGCTGATTTTGATTATATGTGTGTGTGTGTGTTTGTGCCTATATCTATGTCTGTATGCCTGTCTATCTGTCTATCACATAAATATGGAACAGTGAAAATGAATACTTAGCACCACTTTGGTGGTTAAATATTCTTTTTTCGAGACTTAACAGGGTATAATGCAGGTGTGTATGTGTGTGTTTATATATGCATATCTATCTATGTATATATTTATATGTATGGATGAGTTTGTCTGTGTGTGTGTGTGTGTGTGTGTGTTTGTGTGTAACTATGTGTACACATATTTTGTACAGAAGTGTTTATGCATGCACGTGGGCAATTAAAAAAAATTAGACGTACACGACCTTTTCCACAGAAAATGATGAATAAAATAATCAATCCATGTGGTATGCAATTTTTTGCAAAATCCCTGGGCTAATGCAATGGAGACAGTACTTAAGATTTACATCCCATAATGTATATATGTATTTTGCTATCCTGAGATCCTGTACAGTCTCGGTGAAACGTCATGTATAATGCTTCAAAATGAAAACGACTAACAATGTTTCCATGTGGCAGGCTTGATAATCATTAAGAGATTCATCCCGCCATGAAACCACCAATTAATTTAACCAGAAGCCTATGCATATTTGTATGTGTATATATACATACATACATACATACACACACACACACATATATATATATATATATATATATATATATATATATATATATACGCACTAATACTCTCTCTCTCTCACACACACACACACACCCTTACGTTGGAGCTGGTCACTCAACCCTATTATCTCCCTTAATTTCGCTCTCGCGTCTCATGTTTGATCTTTGACTTCTGGCCGAAATCAGATCGCCATGTTGGTTCGTTAGTTACTGCACGCATTTTATTTCTCTCCTTCTTTCTGTGTTTTTTCTCTCTGTGTATCTTTCTGTTGAAGAGCGTAGGCTCGAAACGTTAAAGACTTGTTTTATTTATATTTCCTGAGCGCCATACCAATACAATTGTTTGTTTGTTTTCCACCTGCCTTCGTCTTTTATCTATTTTCATAAAGCTTCCCGTTATATATATATATATATATATATATATAATATATATATATAATATATATATATGTATATATAATATATATATACATATATATATATATGTTATATTATAATATATATATATATATATATATATATATATATATATATATATATATATATATATATATATATATGCATATATATATATGCATATATGAGTACAGGACATCACGAAATTTGTACAACAAAAATTACGGAGTAAGATTATATGGAATATGAACTATATGAACGATTTTCAGAACAATGAAAGACAAATGGAAAACAAGACAAACAACACGAAGAACGACCCTTCATCAGTTGTTGGCTGGGATATATATTCACATCCGTATCTTTTTATTAAAAACGTTTTCTACAATATATATATATATAGCCATGACCAACATATGTTACAATTTCAGCAACTACACATTGCTCCGTATGCAATCATGCATCCTAGTCCTTGCAATTTCACCAAAGGTCCATCACTCACGTGACCTAATTCAAACAAACTTCATGCGTATGAATATAAATGGGGAAGGATATACGAAACAGGAAATACATTACATATTCCTGGATAATTGCCTTTTTCCTCGGATACTAATAACTAAGTGTTGGACCTAATTCTTAAAACTCCTGCAAAACAGATTCATAAAAGAAGGAAATATCTGGAGATAAGTGAATTGTATCGAGCTATACTGGATGACTTTCAGTTGGTAGGAACATGAATACTTGTGCATGAATATGCATGTTACTGCTGGGAAATACCAGACATATTGTTAAATTATTCATTGGGGGCGGTATCATGTTGTTGGTGTGGTACTTAAAGAGGAAGGAGCTGTTTAAATGCCGATGGCAAAATACGGAGATCATCAATATGCATATGTTAAATTATTCATTGTGGGGTGGTGTACTTTATGGTAGCTCTTTCATGCCTGCATCAGTTACACAGACAGCCATATTTACAAGCTTAGTCGATGGCACAGAAGTAGTAAAAGTAGTTAAGGAATTTCTCGATGCTAATCTTCTACGGAAAGACGTAGGTGCTAAATAAAAACACGCTGAAGAAAACAACATACAATATTATGCAGAAAAATTGCGAGCCCTATGTTATCAGCCTGCTAGCCCTAAGATGCCACAACAAAAATACTTTGGTCTAAAAGAGTGGCAATCTTGGAGTCATCTACAGTGCGTGTCCTGGGAACTGATTTGAGCAACAACGTCTTCTTTTTGTACATATTACCAAGATTGTGACAATGTGCAGAAAATGTCCGGATAGATTCTGATAACTTTCAGAACAAGTGACCACGAAAATATGCTAGTTCTACGGAGAATATTTCTCCTCAGGTATCTGGACTACTGCTTTCAACTGTGATCATACCATAGTTTCAAATTAAATGTGAGATTTGAGGAAACTCAGCCGTGCTGTACCAGGATAATTGAATCAATGAATCAACTGAGCCACCGGGAGAGACTGAATGAGTTACGACTCTGTCCCTAGGTGAGAAAACGGAAGAAATCCGTAGTGATAGGGATGTGGAAGGCCTAGTGCATTTGACCCCAAACTTTGATATGATGAATTATACCCGCCTCTGAACCGAACGTCACTATACTGTTCTAAAGGCCCATATTTCATATCTAACGGGGTGGAGACATGTACTGCATTAGGCTTGGGTTAAATGTCTTATCTCATCAAAATATCTAAAAGATCTACATGGAGAAGTGGTAGATGTTATCAAGAAACAAATTGATCTCCTGCTGTTGAAGTTCACCAAATACCACTAAAAAAATAAAATAATGGCCATCGAAAATGGGTTAATACTGGCCGTGCCTCAACATCGCCACAACATTTGGGCTGAAACACATACATACATATATGTACGTATGTATGTATGTATGTATGTATAGGCGCATGTGTGTGTGTGTGTGTGTCTTTATGTGTGTCATTGTGTGTGTGAGTGTGTGTGTGTTGTGGTGGAAGTGTGTATTTGGGGGAGGGGTGAATGTGTGTGTGTATAGGAACGTAAGTTCAGAAGTGTTTTGACTAAGAGAGTTTAGCATTACTATGTATTGATTAATTTACTTTAGCCCAAATGTTTCAGAGCCAGATAATGGCTTGAAGGAATAGTTGCCATGCATTACATTATTGATTGCATAATAATATTTACCTGTCAGAGCTGTCACCTGATGTGTTCATTAATTACCTCTAGTTAATTTGTCATTTGTTCTGCTGAGACTCTTGCATTTTGAAACCGATGTGATAAATATTGGCCAAGAGTATTTCTAATGGCTGACACGCTGGAAAGGTAAAGCACGCCGAAAATACCTCATGGAAGGATGAGCGTGTCCTGTACTATTACAGGGTGCTCTTCGATAAGACATAACACATATTCAGCCACCCTCTCACGGATACGGCGAAGTCATGAGTTGTAGCAAGGCGGAGTTTTGAAAGGTAATGGAAGAGCTCAACTAAGTTAACGGTAGTTGTTACGTTGATACTGAACTGAACTGTCCTGATCAACACTGAGGATTACTAAGCACTATGGAGAGAGTAATTCATAAGGTTAGTGACCTTGGATGTGTAACTGGTTAATGAAATATGCATTGTGACTCAAGCTCCTATTTCGAATTTACAATAATATTGGATGGCGATAGAGAGCCACGGGGAAGCAGCAGGACCGGATATATATGTATATATATATATATATATTTAAAAAGGAGATGTGGAACACGTGTTGTGATATATAAAAAAGGAAATGAAGAAAATGCTGACAAAATAATTTAAGTAATTTAAGTAATTTATTTAGGTGAAAGTTCTTTTTACCGGTTGCGCATTTGTTATGCTTATCAAAAGATGTTTTTTTAAGAGAGATAGAGTTACTTTCTGATAGATTTTTTCCTCTTATCTATATATATATATTCTATTTTGGATATATTTGGGGTACTTAGTTGTGCTCATGACTTACTGTTTGCTTCTTCCATGGGTGTAGGTAAGTATTTCATTTATTTCTGTACCGCATTTATCACTGATAAAGGGAAGGTTCTTATGAACTAACTCTGAAATCAGGTCTGATATGGTAATAACGGGATTTTTTAGAAATGTATGTCGGCTTTCTTTGGTTATTGACGTTGTGTCTATTTTCGGCATATTTTGGCATTAGAAAAGTTCTCTTTTACCCTTACTTATAAATTGTATATATATATATATATATATATATATATATATATATATATATATATGCATACACATATGAATGTATGTATATGTGTGACATGGGAAGTTATTGAGTAACGTCGTCGCAGTGCGATCGTTTCAGTGGAAGAAATATAATCTACTAGTGTTCAAAAGTTTCTTATCATTACTATTAAAATTAATATTTATCTGTGGTGATTGAAAATCTTCTGCACCTAACTAAATTGTTTCTGTATCTATACTGCTATTTAATATTTCCTTTTAAAGTATAAAATAGATGGAAAACATAAAGTAGAAGCACACATACTCATTTTACTTAGACAATCTCACCGAAATGTATACACAACAACATACTCACGAACACTCCATCACACGTAGATTATCCACCCAGCTTCTACCTATAATTCGGAGTATTATTTATGCATACTTCAATTTCCGGTGTGAGTTAATCTTCTCCTTATCGCAGGGACCTGAGTCTAACTTTCGTTACTGTATAATATTATAAAGTTAATTTATTGATAAGCAGCAACAAACATACACAAACACAAAGACACACACATATTCACACATATTCACACGTATACACAAACACACACACACACGCCCACACACACAAACATACGCGCGCGCGTACATGCTGACGCACATTCGAGCACGCACATGTCTTAATACATTCATGTTCCAACAGTTTACAAAATTACAAGTAGAATAATATCAAGCACCGACAGATAATTCAAGTGGTAGTAAGCTACGACTTGCCCGTTGATTACATACATACAAGCATACATATGCACATATATATACACACACATATATATATACTCACGTACATATAGATACATAAATACATACACACACATGTATATATGTATATGTGTGTGTGTTTGCAAATACGATTGCGTTCCCAACGGTGAAGTTAATCATCAGATAGCTAAATGAAAAAAATTTCGAACGATTCGCTTCAAAATATTTAGACTTAATTAAGTAGAGCATATTAATAATTAGACAGCTCTCTCTTTGTCCCTCTCTCTCTCTCTCACTCTTCCTCTGTCCTTCCCTCCCACGCTGTCTGTTTCTCTCTCTCTCGCTCTATCTCCTCATTTTGAGATAAGGAGAAAAGAAACAACGCTAATATGCATTTAGACCATCGTTTGACATTTCAAAATTGATTAATCATGATATACTGTTTTCTTTTACTTTTGATGCAGCGACTTCTACAATGCTTTCGCTCAGTGCATAGACTTGCCATCTGTTGGCAGATGATATAACATAAGACTCCGAACAAACTAAGTATATGGTTAGTAAAATGCAGTGTGTGGAGGCACACGGCCTAGTGGTTAGAGCAGCGGACTCGCGGTCGAGGGATCACGGGTTCGAATCTCAGATCGGGCGACGTATGTGTTTATGAGCGAAACACCTAAGCTCCACGCAGCTCCGGCAGAAGGTAATGGCGAAACTTCTGCTGACTCCTTCGCCACAACTTTCTCTCACTCTTTCCTCCTGTATCTTGCAGCTCACCTGCACTTTCGCCATAACATATCTTTATTATTGTCACTGCCTTCTGCGCTTGCGTGCTTATAGTTGGTACTATTGTAGTCATGCGATGGAACTTTGAGCTTGATAGCGCTATTTTGCTTTCTGGCTTCACAGTGTAAGCATGGCCACTCAACAAACAATGTGCACCAAAGAAGAACAAAGAATAGTGAACCGATTTCTCCGGTAAAGGGATGTACAGTGTGAGATACGAGGTAATGTCATATGCTAGAAGAAGACGCCAAATAGTTCTAAGCTACTTTATCATTCACACGTTGTCAACGCGTGTCTATGTAATAGATAAAGTAGTTTAAATCCATTTAGCGTCTTCTTCTAGCATGTGGCATCACATCGTAACTACCTTATATTAATTTCATAATTATATTTATAAACTTATATACTTGGTATTAATGTTTACCTTAACTGGTTTTTACATGCTAGCTACTTGATAAAATCTTATATAGATTTTTATCCTTGATTTTAATTGATAAATATAAATTCGCTTAAACCAAAATTTATTCACTACTGAAACATTTTGGTTTTTCGCACGTGGCTGAGATGAAAATATTAGATTTTTTACTTGTATATAAGTGTGAACATTTGTATATGCACTGTGGATAAGTTGTTCTCGTATGGTATGTATATATGTATATAAATATGTACTTTTTGGTATGCTATGCTGATGATGGGAGAGTGCGATATAGCACTAAACTTAAAATCGATCGATATTAGGCTAAACTTTTTCGAAAAATATTTTTTTCTCTATTCCGTGACTTTCAGCACGTGTCTGAAAGTGAGAGAATAGATATTTGTCGTCTTCTTGCATGTGGCATTACCTCGTAATTGCCCTTACTATAATTTTATAATTTCATTTATAAAATTATATACTGGTATATATATATATGCATATGGAGATTGAAACAGATACATTCGCGTGTGTGCTTAAATATTTGTATATATATGTATATATATGTATGTATGTATAAGTTTATATATATATATATATATATTATATATATATATATATATATCAGAGACCTAGGAGTAATTGTTAATAACAATCCCAGTTGGAGTGCCCACATCAATAATAAAGTCGATATAGATCGTAGGATATGTTCCTGGATCTTAAGAACCTTCCGGTCCAGGGAACAAGGTGTCATCATTCCACTTTTCTCCTCCTTTGCACGGCCACACCTCGAATACTGCTGCCCCTGTGGTTTCCCCATTCAAACAAAACATCTCGAAAATTGAATCACCTTAGAGCGCACTCACTAAACAAATTACGAGCATGACTGATCTCGATTACTGGGAACGCTTTAAAACCTTGAAACTCTTCTCTATCCAGCGCCCTCCGAGAGTGGAACGTCATTTGCACGATGTGAAGAATATACCGCCAGCATTGCCCAAACGACCTGAACATTAGCTTCAAGGTTCATCCAAGGCTGGGACCACGGAACATAGTCCCCTGCCCAATTCAAGATCAGAACATATAGGTACACTGCGACACAATTTCTTTTCCTCATCATGCTCTGATCTGTTTAACATTGTCCCAAAACTGATCAAAGAGGAAAACGATCCCATTACCTTTAAACAAAGTTTGGACAAATTTCTTCAAGGAATACCAGATAAGCCACCCAAACTTGGATACAACTACCTCAAGAAGTCAATGTACCATAATACAAAAAAAGTTGACTTAAAAAGGGTTGAGATAATTCTATCAGGTGGTGCTATTGTGTTAGACATGGCCTGGGCGAATCATTGATTGAAACATATGTAAGTATATCTAAGCTTATATATATATATATATATATATATATATATATATATATATATATACGGAGAGAGAGAGAGATAAATTGATGGAAAGAGAGCGGGAGAGAGAGAGAGAGCTAGAGTGAAAGAAATAACGAAAGAATGTGAGAGAGAGAAAGAGAGAAAGGAGACAGCTAGAGACATATATATTACTATAATAAGAGAGCAGCTTGTCTTAGCTACTGAAATTGTTAAGTATATCATTCATCCACGCATGCCGGTGAATATATTCCGAAGGTAATCTTTTAGTTAAATGCGCGCATATCTATGCTCCCTCAGTAATTCATTTCTCAACCAAATAGTATGTGTTTTGTTCTTTAACGAATAATGATCGAGTCTTAAGCTACAATTGGAGATAAAATAATTGAAATTTATTTCATGAGGAAAAAAGTTAGATCAAAATGTGTTAAGTCAAATATTAGAGGGTAAGGCGAAAAATTGATCTGAATCAAGACATCTCAATTATTCTAAAAGGAAATTATAGATGAACTGGGTTTTAAAGAATGTGCCCACTAAGAAGAATCTTTTGGTGAAAATTTCGTTAAAAGATATTAGCTTCAAAATGGTAGTGTAGCATAAATCGGTAATCCCTAAAATTGACTTTGAATCAAAATATCTCATGTATTACAAAAGAAAATGTATATGACCAGAATGAAAAAATCGGCCGCAGAATGCTAGAATATTGAACCTGGAGAAGTATAGAGCAAAGAGTAATTAACCCTGGAAAAGTAAAGGAAGAAAAAGAAAGCTTAACGTATTGCTACTTATTGCTAACTTTATTTAGATTTGGAAACCAAAATAGAAATAAATACCCTTTCATTTTTTTATTTACCTAAAAGTTTAAATTAAATTACACAAGAATCTATTTAGATTCAATGTTGGTGGAAAGCTAATATCACGAATTTAGTGCTTTATATATTGAAAAAAATTTCAATATTTAAAAATAGCAATTTAAGCAAAATTGACAAGTTATCATAACCACTAAGTTTCTTTTTAAATTTAGAGTCATTTCTACATTTTGTACTCAATTTATTCATTAGGTTTCTCCCTTTTAAATATTCTTCTGTCTGAATATAGAAAACACTTTATCTGATAATATAAACTTTAAAGAAATTAATTCTTTTTTCTTTAAAAAAACTGTGTTACTATTTCTTGTTCTTTAGTATTACATATATTATTCATGTGATTAATTTATATCACAAAATCTGTAGTTTAAAATTTGTGGATAATGAGTTTTGTAAATAAAAGAAAATTAAGGAATAAGGTAAAACGAAATGTAAAGCAAATGTTTTAGTTTAATACAAAAAAACAACAACTTTTAATCAAAAAATATTAACTCAAATTTTAAAAAAATTTCAATAAAAGCAAAACATTACAAAAGAAAACTGCTCACTCTATTTGATGAACAATTTCAGAAATTTAAATTTACTCAGCAAATTCAAACTTCAGCAGCAATGTTTTAACGTTTTTTACTTCTTGTCCTGTACTTTTCCAGGTTTAATTACTGCTTGCCCTCTACTTCTCCCTGTTCAATACCTGAGTATATTCTAGCATTCTGCGTCCACTTTTTCATACTTGTAAACAAATTGGCAACCTGTTTCTCTTGGATTCGTCAACTTGAGGTAGACGCCACTGATGAGAATCCATTAAGATTCGAAAATCGATTAAGGCTGTTCATCATTTTATCAATCTACGGAGAAGTAGTTAAATTAGCCCTATTTATAAATCTGCTTTATAGGTTACATAATGGCTGCCCCGTCGTTATAAGTATGGCCATTGCACGAAGCTTAACTGTTATTGGTGCTGTGATCGAATGTGACTTTCTAGCCCAGCTAGAGATCTATAATGTCTTGTACAGAATTGGCAGCTAATACCATTACCGGTAATAGCCGGCTGTAGTTGTAACTGGGCTTCATGTACCTTTGCATGTCTTTTAAGTCTTCCTGTCGAATTACACTCTCTTCCACATGTCTGACAGATATGATTAGTATGGTGTGTGACACCACCACCAGTGGCCAGGTTGTCACGTTTTCTCCTTACATCAATCTTATCCAGCTTAAGGCTGTATCATGCGCGGAGACATAGAAATAATCGGACTGAATACCCAATCGCGCAGTTAAACCAATGAGAGTGAAGGACTCCTAGCCTTTGTTAGGGCATCCTTCTAGGAGAAGGTAACTCAGGTAACTGGGATAACTCCGACATAAAACCTGCGGCTCAGTGGTTACCGATGATATTGACTTGTTCTTCTTTTCCGATTATGGCTGTTGATGCTTATAGGTTACATACATACATGCATACATACTTACATACATACATGTGTGTGTGTGTGTGTGTGTGTGTGAGAGAGAGAGAGAGAGAGAGATAGAGAGAGAGTATGTGTGTGTGTGTGTGACAATGTAGACTGAATTATATATTTGTGTTTATTCCCATTGTGAAATTAGCTCATCGCGGAAGACTTCATTTATAAATTTGTGACATTCCACTGAGGTTTGAACAGTCTCATTCTAGGTTCCTTATCTCTCACACTGCATGTAATGAGTGTTAGCAATGAAAAGCGCAATCATTAATTGTAGATAAAATTTGTGTCTGTCACTCAGTTACTTAATCCAAGAAGGATTTACAAGATGATCATATATATTACAAGCTGATCATATTAGCTGCAGTATTAATACAGTTTGATTTAATAATATTTATGAATGAAGACTGATTTCTGTATCTATTTAGTCAGACTTACGAATCCGGTGATTGAGTCAAAATTTTATGCCAGGTTCTGTCTTCGGATTGATTTATATTTGCTCTTTTTCATCAATGACTACAGATTTCACAACAAGCTCTGCATGGCTAAATTATATAGGAATTATCATTATTGCTGTTCTTCTTAAAAACTAGGTCATCTATGAACGAACAGATATTTGATCATAGACATTTTAATCGTGACAATTCGTTTGTCATTCTGTTACATTCGCGATATAGTGTATCCTTCAATTTTTAAGATCGTACAGTGTAGTGTGAAAGCGACTGTATCCATGCTTGTTGTTTTTGGTGGTGTTGTTGCTGTTTAGCACAGGACACTATGGTCAAATCCACTGCAATTATAGCCGGTATTATTGAATGAACACTCGCATTAAAAAAAGATTGTGTCCTTTGAGGGAAAACCGTTTGCTATGTCTAGTACGTAATGCAGTTACGAAAGATTTACCTCGTCTTTATTGGTTTGAGAATGATGAATGGGATAAGGTTGGGTTTCATGTTGGATTTATGTTCATTTTATGCTTGTTGGGAAATAGTACATAGTACCAGCAGGGAGGATGATTATATAGTTACGATAGTAGACATGATCTTATTTCAAGAGCTTAATACTTTATTAGGCTGAGCAATTGTAGAATTAATGAAATAATATCTGTTATGTTTCTCATCCTGACTTTACAAATACTGAAGAGACAAGCTAAAATCGAGATAAATTGTTTCGCGTTTGGTGCCGGAACTCGAAGAAAACATTGTAAGTGAGATGTGTCAAACGTCTCAGCTGAAACAACGTTCCTTAAATGCTTTTAATAATGATTCTTTAATCTAAATTTAATATCAATTACTCTCTAATAATGATACGGAATTCGATATTTAATTACTGTTTAAATGTCTACAGAATGTTTGCCTGGTCATGTGTAGATTACGTGTGGCTAAGCAAACATGTACACTCCTAACAAAATGCGGTATTTTTCTCTCTCACTTATCACTATGTCTCTTAGACACTCACTTTTTCACTAACTCAGTAACTTCGTCTCTAATTCACTCACTCTCTGTTTGTCTGTCACATTCTCTCTTTATCTTTCTGCCTCCTCCCTGTCAGTCACTGTGAACATTTGTACGTTTATGTGCTTCTATTTATCTCTGTGCGTGCGAGGACAGAAATTTAATTTGTAAATGTACACCACATCATCTAAGGGGAAAACAATATTAATAAAATAGATTAAATTCCCCATCTACTGTGAAATATATAGCGAAAAGCAATTAAGTTAAATTTGTAATTAGAATTTTATAGACGGCTATTAGAAAAATAGATCTGAATATGACAGATAAACACACACACATAGCTACACATACATACACACGTCGATATATGTGTGTACATAGTGTATGCACCTGTGCACAAACATACACACTTACATATATGTTTTTAAAGTTTCCATCTCAATATTATGCGGATCAGTGTATATATGTATTACATGAATGTATTCCCTTATATGAAAATGTGTGTACATGTAAGTTTTATGTAGAATATCTGAATATCTACATATATCTTTGTATAATATTATATCTACAAGCGTACATAGACGCATATACACACACACATACACACACGTGCATATATATATATATATATATATATATATATATATAAGTGTGTGTGTGTGTGTGTGTGTGTGTATACACATATATTTTCATATATACATACATATATATATATATATACATATATATATATATATGTATTTATATATATATATATATATATATATATATATATATATATATAATATATATATATATATATATATATAAATATATACAGATATGTGTATGTGTGTGTGTGTGTATGTGTATGCGCGCAAGGTAATGTGCTCAACCAAAACTCACATACTTATAAGTAGCACACACAAATATATACATATAAACCTTAGATATCTATACATCTTTTCATTGGCGTCTATGCTGATGTTTTCTGTCGTGTCTTTACTCTGCAGATAAATCTGTTTGTGCAAGGAAGTGATTGTATCTATGTTAGATTTTATTTTTTCGTACAATATTTTTTTTTCAAATTCTCTTTTGAAACATTATGTTGCTCTTTCTTTTTTCAAAGTTATGTGGCCAATTATCTGTAGAGTCCTTGCAGCTAAGGATTTGATATTTAAGTCCATTTTCTTTCGCAGCGTTTCTCTCTTTTAAACGTAATTATATTTTACCAAATTTATTACATCAGTTGTAAAATTTTAAGAAATTTGCCGGCATTTTACCAAATAATCATTATAAAACTGTAATATTTATTCCTATATATATTTGTCTCTAAATTCTGTGTTTAATTATTAATTATTTCATATATAGTACACTCTTATGTTTTTGTATTTGTTTGCATTGATGTTTACATTTAAATATTCTGTAAAATTATACAGCTTCCTGCGCTCGAAGGATTTGGCTGCTATTGCTATAGATATAAGAGATTGATTTCCGTTTCACAAATAATTATTTTCTACATCACGAGTTTCGGCGTTCGATCTCTCTGCATGTCTGTTTCAGCAAGTGTCTGGTCCTACATCTCCTATGCTATCAGAAAGACCGAACCTATGACACGAGCCCTGGTTTTGTACCAAAGTGTGTCACAGTTTTCTTCTTCTTCTTCTTCTTCTTCTTCTTCTTCTTCTTCTCTTCTTCTTCTTCTTCTTCTTCTTCTTCTTCTTCTTCTTCTTCTTCTTCTTCTTTCTTCTTCTTCTTCTTCTCTCCCCTCCTCCTCCTCCACATTCTTCTTCTTCTTCTTCTTCTTCTTCTTCTTCTTCTTCTTCTTCTTCTTCTTCTTCTTCTTCTAACAAAGGTAGTGCACAATGAGGTTTAATAATGTTATATGTAATAGACTGTGATTTTATGAGTAATTTCAAATGCAATTTTTTAATAATAAACGATACCGTCAGCTAAAGAAAACGTGATAAAAATTATTAGACGACAGACAGACTTACAAATACTTGGAAATTAATGAGCTAGACGGTATACACCAAAGCAAACCTTAGGAATCAATATAATATACACATAACATTAACTCATTAAAGATAGCTAAACGAAAGAGAAAAAGAAATCTTAACAAATAGTTAAACGAAAAAGAAAATAAAGTTAAAAGATGGCTATATGACAGAAAAAATTATAAATACGAATATAATGTAGTGATTTAGGATGCATACGGGAACGTAGAATCCTTCTGCAATAAGAAATCTGTTTTGATTATACCAATCTATTGATATTGATTTTACTGAAGACAAGGCCGGAAGGAGCTTTCTGAGAGAGATGTGGTATTTTGCGCGACCAATGCTAGTGATTCCTTATTTCTAAAACTCAAACACCATGACATAAATCTTGCGGTTAGTATTTAATAACAGAATATAGGAAATACAATATCCATACGTTTCACAGGAGACACTCGAAAGTGTGAGCTGCACATTAGTTTTCGAATGGATCTCTTAAGTGCGCAGTTACAGCAGAGATTCTCATAACCGCATGCTGAGCAAACTGCTAGCCAATTGTCAGCCAACAGGTCCAATGTAGAAAATAGGTCTGAAATGTGTGATTTTGAGACATAGATACTGCCTAGACTAGGAAACTCCTTCAAAGTAGTCCACATTGAGATACAATGGAGGATAGAAATGTAACAATGGTGGTTTGTGAGCAGGAAATATAGAAGCCATGTACATACATAAAGTATTCTCTTAGTAAGATCTCTAAAATAATCAGCTGTTAAATCCGAGCAGGTCACGTCCGGAGATATATACTTAAGAAATATTATCATCATCGAATTTGTCAATAAAAGGTCAGATACATCATTAACAAAGAGCACTGCTAGCCAATTGTCTCGCAGCACGTTACGGAAGCAAGTTTGCAGAGGGCACTCAATGAAGTCAGTCTTTGCTTTCATCTAATTAGGAAGGATTTGATGGTGAAAGGACATTCAAAATTACAAAGTAATCATTAAATAATGCGAATATATGATGGTGATGATGATGATAATAATAATAATGATAATAATAATAATGCCCTGATGCAGTACCAGGCAGTGGCTCTCATGGCTTCTGATCTTAACTGATTGGAAGTGTTATCATGTACATTGTTTTGTCTTGGTATAAAAGATGGGCTACAGCAAATATTCTGCTCAATACCACGGATTTGCTAAGCCCTGATGCAGTACCAGGCAATGGCTCTCTTGGCTTCTGATCTTAACTGATTGGAAGTGTTATCATGTACATTGTTTTGTCTTGGTATAAAAGATGGGCTACAGCAAATATTCTGCTCAATACCACGGATTTGCTAAGCCCTGATGCAGTACCAGGCAGTGGCTCTCATGGCTTCTGATCTTAACTGATTGGAAGTGTTATCATGTACATTGTTTTGTCTTGGTATAAAAGATGGGCTACAGCAAATATTCTGCTCAATACCACGGATTTGCTATGCCCTGATGCAGTACCAGGCAATGGCTCTCTTGGCTTCTGATCTTAACTGATTGGAAGTGTTATCATGTACATTGTTTTGTCATGGTATAAAAGATGGGCTACAGCAAATATTCTGCTCAATACCACAGATTTGCTTGTCAGTTGTTTGACCTTAACCAGTTGAGCATGTCCCTTAGTGGCTGACGATATGTGCATCTCTGATCACGAGCAGAAGTAGTGGGGGAGCATCATAGCCATGTGTTGAGAGGGATTCTTCGGGGTTTAAATAATTCACCTCTGGAAACATGGGTGGTTCTTTCAACATCCTTAAACAACCCTTATTCAGGGACCTTTTGAGCGGGATGAGCTACTCAACCCGAAGAAAATTCTAACTGGGCCCCACCTGCAAGGTCATGTGCTGTTTATCTTGATATGAGATCGCCATGTCGCGCACATATGGTTGTGATGCATGTGCCTGGTGTACCTTTATCAGACTGGTAGTCATGATGGGTATATTGGGCTTCGTATATTTTACCCCAGTGTCACTTTGATGGCATGCACTGCTCTCTCACTCAATAATAATAATAATAATAATAATAATAATAATAATAATAATAATAATAATAATAATAATAGGAATTTCTGGAAGTTATCCATCGTCCCCAGCTCGAACGTCCTGCTGGACAGACTAGTTAGTTTGACTGCGTCAACGCCCCGCGTCTCTCCAAGTGGGTCATCAACCTTTCCCTCCACTAGCCCTGCAGAACTTAAGAGTGGATGGAGCACTGATCGCATTTCCCGACTGGTAGAGGGTAGTGAGTGACTGGCAACATTCCACATGTCAGTCACCCAGCCTCGGTCTCTTCCTGGCCCAAGACTGCAGCTCAATCAAGAAGATGAGCTGTGGAAAGGCCTGTTTTACAAGCGGCGACCACACCTGTTCACTATTTAGGCAGAATATCTGGAGATTCCGTAGCTTCAGCACATGTCGCACCTCATTAGCCACGGCATGCCAGACTTCCGTGTAGAGAGGGTTGGCAGCAGATGAACGCCTCACCAATGAAACCTGTCCTCTCCACAAGTATTTGAAGAGGAGGTGCTCCAACTTGGCGAGGCGCGATCGGGAGTAAAGCACGAATGTCAAGCGTTAGTCGATGACGGACATGATGTACTCATTCGCCAACTCCGCCCGACATTTCAGTGATAGCTTCCTCTCAGTACATTTGTAGGTGAGGCAGGTTACCCTGCTCGTCGCCTCGTTCCAATTGTTATCTACCTAGAGGTCTGGTCCGAACCAAACTTCAAGCAACTTTACCGGCCCGACCCTCCGTCCAGCTCTCAGCGACACTATTGGATGGCATGGATTTGCTTCTCCAGGTGCCGAGTTGCAAGCCCATCGAATTTTCCGGGTTAAGTTTTGCTTCCATCTACTTGTCATATTCCTCCAATAATATGCCGATAACCTCGATTTCTGATGTGTCCGGCACCCTCACAGTGTCGGGGGTGGCGGCAAACCGTCAAGGTAGGGACTGAATTCCACCACCATCCATCCCCGCTACTCTCTCCGAACAACCGAGCAATGTGCTAGCGAAAGGTCTCACACATCTGCCTGGATCGCTAAGCTCATGTCCTCGAATTGTGGTTTTGTTACCACGCTGTGCATTCGCTACGCGGGCTCATCGAATTGCTTCAATCGTTTCGTTTCTTAGTGCACGCGCCTGAAAAGGCATACTTCATATTTCACATAGAAGAAGGGTCTAATGCCATTCTCACTGGTAGAAAGTCGGTTGCAATTCCACTAGAAACAGCCTCGTCTAGTTTAGCTAATAACCCTGTCCCCTTTATATTTTTCTAACGCTATTTCTTTACTAAAACTGATCGATATTACTCTAATCTCTCTTTTGAGAGCCGCCCACCACCTGTTGGTGATGACACTCCCTGTTAACATCACCTTAACTAAATTGCTGACCCGGTCCCTATACGCCTTACGTGCCGGAAACGACATGTTCAGCTTCCAGTACTCGGGTCCTAACCTACGCATCTTATCTAGGTCCACTGAAAAGATTACAAACTTATGGTCTGAATAGTCAACAGTTTTAAAACTTGGACATCTTACACTATTACTATCTATTTTACTAGTTAATATCCTATATATATATATTATATATATATATATATATATACGATCAAGATGACTCTAAGCGGTTGGTCCAGGTCCATACGGGCGCATGAAGGAAATCTTGTCGGTACCTGTCAGAGAGTTAGAACTGGCTGATCAGTTGCTTGAGGCTTTTGCACCCCTCTCTTCTATCGGCCACTCCCACACAATCCCAGCGTTGATCTCACATTCCGTTTCAGTCCCCTACTAACAGTAAAGCGCTTTCAGATGCTTAAATAATTCTAACAGTTTGGCTCCGCCAGGAGCGAACACGGCCACCAGTCCATTGGTCCCGGAATATCGACTTTACTTCGACATCCAGTTCTTTCTTAAACAGCACTGCCACTCCACTTTCCACTCCCGGTCGATTAACATGCAAAGATCCGACAGTCGTCGAAGATGGGGGCCACTGCTCCTGTTTTGAAAATTCTGGTTTTAGTGTCAGCAATTTTATGCCATTGAGGAGGGGCCCCTGTTACCAGGGCGATCACAGGCCTCGAACATTCGAAAATCCTACTCTTAGTGTAGCTATGTTGGCAAGCGAAAGAGAGAAAAGAAGGCTAACTTACCTTCTGGTGTCTTGTGAAGGTCGGTTATATCGGCGTCCATAATTGTGGAGTGTGTTTTGGGAACGCTTTTAAGAGTCTCGATGTGCATCTCACGTCCTCTGGAAAGCTCTCTCGAATTTTTGTCTAGGAATGGAGTAACATTCGCACCAGAAGTAAATCTGCTGGTACGCGAAATGTGTTCTATTCGAATATCAGCCTCACCTCACGTTTCAAATCCCGTGTTTTGTGGTACGAGGACCATCAGATTCCGTTGTTCCTTCTGATGAGTACAAATTTGGGTGTTTTGTGTTGGTGATGTTTAATTTGTTTGTGTGCGTGTTTAGGTTGTTTGCGTTTGCGCGATTCTGGTGATAGTGATGGTGTTTGTGTTGGTGTTGGTGTTTTCGGGCAGATAGTTTGCGAGTGGTGTCTGTATTTTTTTTTTATTATTGTGGGTGTTGTCATAGTTTGTGGAGTTTTACTTTCGTTTTTGGGACATTTTGGTTTTCCTTCATCTTCATCGCTGGAAGATGAAGGGTCTGTTGCTATGTGTATTTGTGCATGTTATAATGTTGTGTATTTTTGTTTTGGTGTGAGTGGGTGGGAGGGCTTCTCTCGTTTCCTCCTAGGATGGTTAAAGTCTGGTGTTGTTGCAGGTGGTTTTGCCGGTGTTCGTCTTGTTTGTAGTCCTCATCCCAGCGTAGGCAGCGGTGGGGGCTTTGACTTCTTGCCCTTTGTGCCAGTTGGGTCAGTGGCCCGCAAGTGAGTCGTTTCTCCACACGCAAAACAATGTGGCCTTTTGCCCTCAGTTATGATCTGTATCATTGTCCTGTTCTGGAGACGGATGTGGTCCGTGATGCTTTCGGTTCTGATCTAGAGCAGTATTTCCAGGTCAGCCTCGGACCAGTCCTCCCTGGCAGTTCTTGTCACCTCTATTGCAACAGTATCCGCATCCTTCACGATTACGCATCCCAGAAGCCACCACGTATCTAGTCCTGGAACGATCCTATCAATGCGGACACATGCTGTACGTTTCACCATGTGGGAGGGGTACATAATGACATTGCTGGTTTTGCAGGGGCTTATTGAGTGTTTCATAGCGAGGCCCGCTGACTTAAACAACACCGAAATGGTGCCGTATTGTTTACCTTTGCTATGTATTCGATGTAATTTCTGACGCACCTCAGCGCCGTCTCAATGTCTACTTGGACTATTAAAGCTACTCGTTTCATGTCTACTGAGATGCATCTGAAAAGTACCGTCTCCTCTCTACTGCTTTAATTGTCTCTGATGGAATAGGGAGATGGCCCACGTTTTCTCTTGTTTTATCAATTTCCATGCCAGAGTTAGCATTTGTGAGGTCTACGGTAACAAGTTCCTTCATCTTCGCTGCTGCCGCTGCCGTGAATGTGTTTTTGTTTTTGGTAATGTTCTCGTTATTGTTGTTGCTGCTTGAATATTCGCTCCTCCATCTTGTTGAGTTGTATTTGATTCATTTAAATTAAAACAACCATAGAAGACCAGTAACATGTCCCTGGTGTTTCTATTCGCAGCTTGGAATAAAAGAATTATTGCAAAAAGACACCAATCCAGGTGTAAATAAATATTTTGAACTGAACTTACTTGGAGCGTTCGAAAGCACGTCCGATGTTTTCCGCAGCAAATATAATAATAATAATAGTAATAATAATAATAATAATAATAATATAATAATAATAATAATAATAATAATAATAATAATAATAATTATGATGATGATGATGATAATTTTAATAATAATAACATGAACAACAAGAACAACAACAACAACAACAATAACAGCAACAACAACAACAATAATAATAATAATAATAATAATAATAACAATAACAATAATAATAATAATAATAATAATAATAATGATAATAATAATAATAATAATAATAATAATAATAATAATAATAATAATATATTTTTAACGTTTGTACACAACCAAAAACACATGAATAATAGATTGACTACATGATACCATTGTCCACAGATATCTTGCCTGGTACCTAGTTTCGATCATATATAGGAATATACGTCTTCTTTGAGATTTTAAAAGTCCCTCCACGCACCCCTCCCGAAATTAACAACAACAAAAACTAAAGTTATTAACTGCCTTTACCATTAAACAAATAACAAAGTTTCATAATTGGCAATATTTCACTTACTGTTATTTTTTATTTATTTTTTTTTTTTGGTACATTCATTTTGTTCTAAACTTTATCTTTACTGAAGCCGACAGATTAATTTTAGAAAAATAGAGATATTGTTTTATGGATATTACTGCTTGTGTCAGTTTCGTGAAATGGCTTTTAGAATAAACCACAAAATACTTCTAAGTTATAAACCTGCTCGGCTCTACGTGACAGCAAGTAAAATATACGCATTACGCATTTCGCTTTTTCATTCATTGATTCTTGAACGTCTCAAGTATCGTTAATCCTACATCGCCAGTCTCTAGACAAACAGAATTAATCAAGCTATAGTTTTCAGTCTAAATCTGCTGCTTTCGCCTAATCTTTAAAAACCTCTATCGCACCACCTAAACCCCGTCAAGCTACTTAATTTTGAACGCTCTCTCACAAATAATCACGCATATATAAACCATTATACATACATTTTTACAAACCTACACATGTATGTGTGCAAAAGTGTATATATATACATACATATATATCTGTATGTATATGTGTGTGTATGTGAATATGCATGCATTTAACCCTCACTACACACAATACGCACACATACACACACACATAAAATGTGTGTGTGTTTGTGTCTATGCGTGTACGGATTTTCGCTTTCGTATCTTAATATTTTCCTTCTTTCACAATTGCTATTTCCACGTATTTCCACCCATTCACAGTAGTTCGTATTTTAATTGCCTTTCCATCTCGCCTCTATCTTTGTCTCTTATAATTCTCTCCTTGTTTTTTTCTTCTCCTGGATAAATATCACCTTCCCAATCTGATTCACCTTCTCCCACACATTATTTCTTCTCTCCCACCATTATCTCACTCTTACTCACCCCACTAAACACATACACTTTCTCTCGGCATTAATTTTCTTACACTTTGGTTTCAATTTCACTTTTGATATCAAGGTCATTCCAACTATCCTAGTATCTCTCTCGCCACTCCAATTACCCTTCCCTTTAGAATTTTCCTCATATAATCAACAATTCTTTAAATTTCTCATCCAACACACCCCACACATCACCTCTATAATCCTCTCTGATTTCCTTAGTACCTCTATGCCTCATACTTTCACTCTTATTCTACATTTTTTAAGCATTTATACAACTCCCATCCCTATACTCACTATTTCTCTTTTGCCCACCGACTTTTTCTACATTTCTCTTGGCCCACCTTTTAAATTCTTTACTGTTTCTTCCTCTTTCTTCCTCTTTCTTCCACTTCCTCTGTTCTCTCTTTTGTATTCACTCTTCTAAATTGCAGTAAAGGTCTTACACAATCTTTTATTCTCACGTCCCCTCTCACGTACTCTTCCTCCTCTCACCTTCACTTTTGCATATCCTTTTCCTCCTACATTTCTCTACATGACTCGACTTCCCTTTTGTTCTCTCTCTTTGATTTATGATTCATATCCACCTTAACTTTAAGCATTTCTATACGTTCAATATTCATTCTTTATCCTCATTCTGTTTCCCTACTGAATGCATCCTCTCTCTCCAATATTTCTTTAGATTTCTACATCTTTATTTGAAGTCTCCCTCACCTCTTCTGCCAATTTCTCGTTCACCTACCACATTTCTTTGCATGCCTATCTATTATTTTCTATATAGTTCTATCAATTTACATGTTTTCACCATTTAGTTCCTCTAAATTTCCCTCGTCCCTCCTTCTATTTTGCTATCTCTATCTTCAATGTTTTCTATATCTCTCTACGTTTCTCGCTGAATCTTTAATTCGTTCCTCATTCTCTTTCACATTCCTTCTTCAACAGTTTTCTTCTTCACTTTCTCCCTATCATTTACAGTTCATCTCAATCTATATCACCTTACACATTCACTCTCTTTTTCATTTCCATTCCCTTCCCTTTCTTATTTTCACATGTTCGTGGTTTCTCTTTTTTTTTCTCTCAAACCATCTCTCTCTCTCTCTCTCTCTCTCTCTCTCTTTCCTTCTCTCTTTCATAATTCTTCATTTTATTTTCGCACTGCACATCTTCATCCACTCACTATACCTTTAAAATCTCCCACTTTTTCTCATGTTCACTTATATAATATCACACACACGCATTCACTATATCATTGTTTCCCTCTTCTTATTTCTCCTCATTTTTCATTTTCCCCACCCGTACTTTGCATATGACTCTTCACTTCCATATCCGGTACGTGTATCAAGCGGCTTCTACAGCGCCCAGCATCTTGCTTGTACCAGACTTTTCGGACAATCAATCATCTAATTCTACTTTGTTATGTCCTGTTTTACATGGATTTTATTCATGCATTTTTACTCTATACATTTATCTCAAACGATGAATATACGCACTGCCTAATATAATTGCTTACTGTTGAGTTGCATACAGGTTACAAATATACTAACTATACACATGCACAAAGGCACACATATATATATCAATACGTATCTATGTATGTGTGTGTTTGTGTCTATGTGTGTGTGTGTGTATGTGTATATATACATTAATATATTGACAATAGAGTTTATACGGTTCTATAAACATATATCCTCAAATATTCGTAAGTTCACATGTATGCAGGCCTTTTAAAAGAATGTACTCCCAACGATCATCATCTTCTCTGGTTCTCTCTCTCTCTCTCACTTTTCTCTCTCTCACATACCCAGGAGGACACATACACAGGAGAACACATACATTCACAAAGATGCGTGTATATGTATGTTTTGTGTATATGTGTATGTAAAGAAGGTTACTTGTAGTTGCCAGTATTTGCATATCTAATTATATATGAAGATATCTACAAAAGTCTTTAACTTCTCTACATACGATGCTTTAAACATTTCTAGGGGTGTGATCGGGTACACCATGGACAGGCTTAGAAAGAGATATACGCTTAATTCCCGAGAGCTTTTTATTATTATGTAGACCAAATATTGTTTATTATTATGTAGACGATTTGCACAATTTAGGTACAGTCTCATGCAGCCATTATCGCAAGCCTACGAAAAGCTGTCGTGCATTAATATTGCACCCTGTCAAAGATCGATATTTTAAAGAGGATCACGAGGAGGTTTCCGCCCCTATTATATTGAGATTCTGACAGCCAACGGATTGAAAGACAGTATGATTTTATGCCAAGCCCTAACATTTTGAAAGAAAGTACCACAGTAAAGATTTCTGGCTTCCTAATCTCTCTCTTTTACTCTCTCTCTCTCTCTCTCTCTCTGAGTGGGTGAAGAAAAGACCCTTCGGTGGATTTCTGAAATATTTTTCACATGCACATAGGTGTAGGAAATGCTCAAAAGTATGTCGGGTCAACGGAGGGCCCCATTAGGACCAAACAGATCTTCATTTAGCAAGTCTTCATTTAGACTCCTAGAGGCACAATGATGGATGATTAACCACATTAAAAGAGGAAGAAACATTTTACAAAATTAACGAGAACTGATTGGAATGGTTGGGACGTATAGGAAAGGCATTAGACGAAGCAGGATCTGCTTGGCGTAGAGATGAATCACAGTCAAATTGTCACAAGATGCGGGTGATTTCTTAAAATCTAACAATTTTTATCCCAAGAGCAATTTTGTTTTAGTTACGTTGCCATGTGCATTTTCGGACGTATGTGCATGTATGCAGGACTTACACGTTTACCCAATGGCTAAAAGCATTGCATGGGAAACAAATGTTCTTTTCCTCCAGAAAATCTGTTTCAATTTATTCACTCTAGTTTGTTTTTGAACATCCACCAAATTACAGAGTCTACAAATACGTTATGATCTTGCGGTCAGCATATCCTAAGCATTGCCAATATTAGCTGAGCATTCCACACGTAAACAACGGCAACATTCTCACCAGTTATATGCTGTAAGAAGTAATATACTACTCAACCGCTCAATTATCTGCACTGATGGTGATTCTGTCTACCCAATAATCTATGTGTATTATATACACCTACATACATGTCCCCTCCACACACACATATCCATACGAAAATATATAGTGTTATTATAATGAACAACAAGCCATCATAGAAGGAAATAGGCATAGAAAATAGAGTATTAGCTTAAAGCTTAACGATTTAGTCATACATGCATACATAGACACATACGAATATATATATTCACACATATACATTTCAATCTCCATCTCTCTCTATATCACTATGTATGTATCTATCTCTGTCTAACTATATACCTATATAAGATTGATCTATCTATCTATCTATCTATCTATCTATCTATCTATCTATCTATCTATCTATCTATCTATCTCTATATATGTATATATATATATATGTATATATATATATATATGTATATATATATATATATATATATATATATATACATATACATACACGTATTTATACACACGCACATAAATACGCGTGTGCTTGTGTTTGAGAAAGATACGAAGAGAACGAAAGGGAGAGAGAGAGATAGAGTTGATATATGAATGTACAAGTGAAGTATTTCCAGTCCGTTTTTGCTCGTGATCTTTGTTCAATATATTTCAAACTTATCCATTGCCCTTCCAAAGCATTCGACTTCGTACAAGAATGAAATATTTGTTGTCGTGGCAGTTAAGGAAGTATGGAATTTTATTTGTGTCGTGTGGATACTAGCTTCTACGTTTAATTCATTTTCTCAATCTGATGTCTGTAATGTAAGAGAATACTGGCGCCAGTGTTCTTCCAACAAGCAGGAAATCATCTGGAATTTGATCTCACATATCAGTTTCTTCTTCGTGTGTGTTTATTGCCGAGTTTTTTGATATATATACTTTTGCTAATAATGTAAAGTAATAATGCGAAAGGCAAATAAAATCAGAAAGAATGGAAGACATGAATATCCTTGTTTTAAAAAGTACGCATTCAGAACAAAAGCTTATATATATATATACACAAAAGATATATAAAATATATGTGCGATCGGTAATATTTTATGTATATGCATATGTATGTATATATATGAATATATACTTCTTTATGTATATACTTCTAAAATAGGATAAATTTTTTCAAAAGATTTCATCATACATATATACAATCATACATACATGCATACATACATATATACATACGTATATATATATACACACACACACATATATATATATATATATATATATATATACACTGGCATTATGACCCGGCAACGACGGTAGTGCATGTATATATGTGGTAGTGCATGTATATATGTGTATATATATGTGTACATATTACATGTACATCTTTATATATACATCTACACAAAAATACAAAATACAAAGTTATATCTTGATATCGCTAGTGATAACAATACTCAAAATATATAACAGACTGGAATTGTAGGCCCGTCTCTTGCAATTTCGATCAATTGTATCTTGTCCTCCCTCTTGTATAGAAGTGTGGCTACACTCCAGCCTACCTCTACTTCTGAGGGGGTATTTTAAATTTTTATCCGGGGCATCCTACGTCCCAGATACAAAGGTAAAAATAAAATATTTCCAATTTGCCAGGTTCGAGTCGAGTACTCCCTTGCACGCTCCGTTGACTCGAACCTTGCTTCTGTTGTGGCAAATTCACCGCCTCTGGTTAGATACTTGATAACTTTCATAGTCGCACCAAGACACTTTTCGATGGTGCTTTCCTCCAGGTGTTCAAATCTTTTTTTTCTCTACCTTGTATACTTTATAGACAATAGTCTTTTCTTTAATTTAATTTTTTATTTCGTTTGGTGGTGTTATCCTAGATTCACCGTCTTTGTCGATGATCAATCTTAAATAGGTTTTTATTTCTTTCATTTTAATTTTAATGAGTTCGCGCCCGCCGACAGCTGCAGCCAAATTTATTTTTGGACTTTCTTCTATCGAAGGCACAGTAACAAAAATGCTTCCGTGTAAACGGTGAAAATATTGTCAATTTCCCCAAACAGGGACACAATTCAATTTTTAAACAATAACCAAAGCTCCTTCTCCCACCCGCTAATAGGAGACTTAACTCCCATATTTTAGAGCTCCATGCGCTCCATTTATCAGGAGCAAAAACCTCTGAATAGGTTTTATAAGATTTGGATATTAGAATCTGGGCGTAAAGATATGTAGTATGGCATAAATATGCCATGATTACGATTTTTGTCAGGGTGTGTAAAGAGGGAAAGAACCCTCATTAAAATTCTTAATCTCCAATTTTGATGAAATTCGAATCATAAGTGTTCCAGTTCATTAGAGAAAATATAAAAGAAAAGTCTAATTCCATGTGACGCGGCCAAAGCCGGGTATCTCTGCTATATATAATATATATATATATATATATATATATATATATATATATATATATATATATATAGATATATATATATATGTGGGGGGGGTGAAAAGAAGAGGAAAACGAAGGAAGAAAGGAGGAGGAGAAGAAGAAGAAGAAGAAGAAGAAGAAGAAGAAGAAGAAAGAAGAAGAAGAAGAAGAAGAAGAAGAAGAAGAAGAAGAAGAAGAAGTACGTCTATGCATTGCATTTGTAGCTATTTTATACGTGTATCTTTTGTACTGATATATGCATTTGTTGTTAATTCTATGGGGATAGTTAGCACATTCAGCAAAAGTATTTATGCAATTCGTGGCAACTGACTTGCATGTTCAATGTATTTAGGTAAATGGTTATCACCTTGAACGTGCTGAATTGGATGAGAAAATTTACGTATCATGTGTAAAATAAACTGAACCGTCTTTCTTGATAATAGTATCTCTCGCGTAAATCAAGCAACTTTATTAATGCCCACATTTCTACTTGTGGCAATATTCAAAACCAAATATCACAAATGTCATTTGGTATTCAAGATTTCTCACAAGTACTTTACCATTTTCCTTCTTTCGAAAATTCTTAACATTGTCTTCGAAATAAACTAAAGCAAAATGTCAAAGATTCCACGTCCTCTATCCTATTACTAATCTCTTAGAAAGTACAAATACAATAATATTGCTACCAAGTTCTTTGTATGTTTGTCTTACAGGTGTACACATACACACTTCAAATGTCTATCTATCTATCTATCTATCTATCTATCTATCTATCTATCTATCTATCTATCTATCTATCTATCTATCTATCTATCTATCTATCTATCTATCAACGTGTTTTAGAAGCTATTGAGTATTTATAAATTCATGAGTGTAAGTCTATGTAGCTATATAACAAATGAATGTGTATATCTGTGATTATGCAATGTATTATAGATATTTAACATTAACCTTTCCCGATACTTGCTACACGCTTTGGAATTTTACTCTGCAGCTGTTCAATAAATTGTTTTAAAATTTTGATTGTCAGATTCAACTTTCCTAATAAATTTATCATAAGATATATTTTACATTAAAAGATGAATACATAACATTATTTAATTTAAGACCTTTTGAGAAGTATGCGAGATATAATCCTTGTTCTACGAATTTTATAAGTAAATCATACTAAATAACGAAAGGCTATGATAATTTACCAAACGAATTTCAATATATATTGTATTATCTCATAAATAATACGGTTTTTTATACTTCTTTTATTTTTCAAAATTAAACTAAACAAAGTTTATTTTTATTTAAAATACACTCTCCTTCATTTTTCTACAATGCTCTTCCATCTGGCAATACCCCTCTTACAAAATTCACTTGTCCGTGACAAAAAATACTCCTCCAGAAATCTTCTGACCTCGTCTACAGAATTCATAATTTTATCGGCCAAATGATTTTGAAAACTGCGGAAAAATTGATAATCAGATGGGGCAATATACGGCGAATATGGTGGGTGGGGCATCGTTTATCTTTAAAATGCCCCAGCCTTTGGAATGTCATCCTAGTTGTATATGGCCAAGCATTATCCTCATGGAAGAACACCTTTCGTCTTGAAACCAAAGATGGTCGTTTTTCGTCAAGTGCTGACTTACGCCGCTCAAGCTGCTCGAAGTAGATCTCTTTTGTTATCAGTTGGTTTGGATTTAAAAGTTTAAAGTGGACTAAATCTTTCATATCCCACCAAAAAAGATTCATTCATGAGAAGTGACGGCAAAGAGAGCACACATTCACTCTCTGTGCGTGATTAGACACGAAAAACTTTTGACGAACCAATTGATCCAATTTGCTGATTTTCCGATGACACGCAGGTGTCGATGAATGGTTGAATGACCACATCGATGCTTCTCTGCTAGTTGCACAAGAGTTCCGATGGGATTGTGTGCCCCCAGGGTTTGCAAGATATCCTCGTCGATCTGTACAGATCTTCATGGAAGAGGCTCGATTTCTAGGCTGTAGTTTCCGACTCGGAATTTCTGGAATCACCGTTGACACAGGTTTACGCTTACTGTCCGATCCCCATGTGCTACATTAATATTCCTTGCTCTTTCATTCTCTACAGACTTAACTGAAAACATTCGGGGCATTAAGTGTTTGAAAATGTTCAGTCAATTGTGTCAACCTTAACTTACGACACCACACATTGTTACTTGATACTCACACTGAGACGTAGCGGGGAACCTACAAAAAGTTTAAAGACCTGTCATGTGACTATCCTCTGTCAATCAAATCCTATTCAAAACATGTACTAATTTCAGCCATGAACTCCCTATGAATAAAGGGCAAACTTCAGAAACTAGTCAGAAACAAGACAGCTGCGACATAAGCAACGTCTTTCTATTTGAACTTTTTGAAAACCAGCTTAAACTGAGAAACCGGTTGTATACATACATGCATATATATATATATATATATATATATATATATATATATATATATATATATATATATATATATATATATATATGTGTGCATGGGGTGATTATAAACCCCATGGATTTATATGGATAACACCATACAAAATCCTGGTGCATCTAACTTAGGTACCATATTCATTTGAATCTAAATTTTGCTAATATATATATATACATATATACACATATATATAACAGCACGGGATTTTGTCGGCGAACACGTCGCCGTCCCAAAGCGACGAAAATATTTTAACAAATTAAATTTAAATATTGTAGTGAATCTAACGGTTTTTGTGTGTTTCTTAAATGGCTTATAAACACCTTCCACGCTGCAATTGTTTTCGTTCCAGCACACGATCTCAGATCAGGTCACTTGCTATGCAAGTACATCTCTGTAGCACATATATATATATATATACACACACAAAAATGAAGTAGACAAAATCGAATGCACATACAGAAGGAACATGTGTTGTTACTTGTTGGGTCAGTTACGGTTTTAGGTGTAAGAGAATATATTCTCTATATGCCTGGTGCAAGACTACTGAATGTAAGTCACAGGTAAGCGAGACAACTTATATCAAGTCTTATCTCAGAGTAACATACATCAATCTTGCATAATTGTTTTATCAACCGAAGAAAATCCGCTGCAAGCCATTTCACCGACTTGGATTTTATGCTAAATGGTTTAGCATATAGTCATAGCAACTAGCATATTTTAGAATTGCACAAAATCAATTGTGATTTTTGAGAAAAGCCTGTTCATTCTATCTCTTATTTATAAATTTATATATAAATTATGTATACACTAACGATGTTTGACATGTATATCCACTAAATTGAATACCCCTGCTCATTGATGGTAGCTGATAATCGTAGCTTTGAAATGCACGTTATATATATATATATATATATATATATATATATATATATATATATATATATGTGTGTGTGTGTGTGTGTGTGTGTGTGAGTTCGTGTAAAGGTAAGATTCCAGTATCATGGTTTAGAATGTTAGTGAGATTCCAGCAATCCGTAGGAGATACATTCAGGAATAACAGTGTTTTATTCGTGCGGAAGTGTTCCGGCATCGAAGTACGATAAGCTGAAAAAAGTTAATTTCGTTGTTGTTCGTTAGAAGTAAGGGTCCTATATGCGAATAAACTTCCAAAATTTGGGGAATGAAATAGATAAAATGCAGACTACATATGTTTCATAGCTAGCGGAAGATCGGAAGTAGTAAACTATCGAAACGTGAGATAGACTGTAGGCTACTCTTTAGGTCAAGAATACTTTGATATATATGAAGTTCACATTGTCGTTTGGAGATCCTGGAAACTCATGGGTGATTCGATGGAAATACGTAACAAAGTAGATTTCGAGATGGAAGCATATTTGT
The DNA here is from genome assembly GCF_006345805.1 of Octopus sinensis. Lineage (NCBI taxonomy): Eukaryota > Metazoa > Mollusca > Cephalopoda > Octopoda > Octopodidae > Octopus > Octopus sinensis. The sequence continues at coordinate 76,267,138 of NC_043003.1, read as the reverse complement.
GAATAAGTAAAAATAAAAGACAATATATATATATATATATATATATATATATAAATGGGAATGGGTAACTTTGTTATGAGGTGGCACATATGTAAAATGGTGAGGCTGGGGAGAGAAGGTTTAGTATTGAAATTGGCCGCAGAGATCCCTTTATGAAATTTAGGTAGGGGTCATTCGCGAGTCTGTTGTGGGATAGATAAGTAAACATCTTGTTGCATTCTATAAACAGAGTCAAAGGATGAAAATAAAAGGGTAGTATTTGAAATGGATAGGGTAGAGCGAGTGAAAGAGAGGGAAAGAGGGAAGTGCAAGGAAATATATTTTTGCTAAACACAGTAGACTCAGTTTCGCCTGTTGTGGATCCACCAGCTATGAAACATATGTAGCTTGGATTTTGCCTAGTTCATTCCCTAAATTTAGGATGTGTTATTCGTATATATATATATATACAATTATTGTAAATTGTAAGTAGTCAAAATTTGTTCTTTATGATGAAATATTTTTATATATCTTCTCATAAATCAAATTTCCACTATAAGTTGTAATGATAACAGTTTTGCTTAGAAGTGCACGAATTCTCTATAGAGTCCATGAAAACTGAATGAAGTGTGACTTTTGTGTTCCAGAAAACTACTACAGCTGCTGCTGCTACTACTCCTCCTCCTCCTCCTCCTCCTACTACTACTACTACTACTACTACTACTACTACTACAACAACAAGAAGAACTACTGCTACTACTACTACTACTACTACTACTACTCTGCTCCGGTGCTCATGGAATAATGCTTATGAAACAATATGTATGTGACATATGAGTACAACCGACAATCAATTACATAACCTAAGAATTGCATTTTTATGAATTTAGTTTTTATTAGCGTGCTGAACATAGTACAAATTTGATACGTTAAACACGTTTTACTGAGACGTGTAGTATTTGTCATCTTCAGCTGTTCGAAGGCTGATATGCTATCATTATATGAAACTCATTGATTCATCAGAGAATATAACTCTTTGAGTTACATCTAATCTGGAGCTTTTGATGTTTTCTTGCAAATAATTATTCGCACTGTTAATGCTTCATCGGAAAAGATGACTGGAATTTGTGTGAAGATAACGCGGTTAAATTTCATGAATTTCCTAATACGCCATACCAGGATGCTTGTTCGATAAGGAGCTGCATTTTCATCTAAGGTTTTAACAGTCCTGATCATGTCAACGCTAATTCAATTAGTTAGAAGCCATTATGCAAAACTAAAGACACGCACAAACACAGATTTTACCCAGCTACCCATATATATTAGGCAGTGGGACACATAACTCCTAGTAGTAGAGGAACAACTCAGAAAATACTCTGCATCAATATCAGTCACTTTACTGACTAGATAACGTATCTAGCATTTGTTCGACTAATCGAAAATGGGTGAATTCACGCTCCTCATCAATTCATTGACTGTTATCACATCATTGTGAACTGCCCTGATTTTGCATCTAGATAAATCCCAAATCCATCACACTTTCAACATTTAATATACTTGTGAGTTAAAATTAAAAGACGGTGAACTGGCAGAGGCGATAGTATGCTGGAGAAATGCTTAGTGGTATTTCGTCTGCCCTTACGTTCCAAGTTCAAATTCCGCCGAGGTTGACTTTGCCTTTCATCCTTTCGGGGTCGATAAATTTAGTACCAGTTCTTGTTTGTCTCCTTATCCTCTCGGTGTCGATAAGGTAGTACCAGTGAAGCACTGGGGTCGATGTAATCGACTTATACCCTTCCCCAAAATTGCTGGCCTTGTGCCAAAATTTGAAACCAGTATTATTGTAAATTAAGGGCAGTAAGGCGTGCAGAATTTGTAAACGGGTGGAGAAAATACTTTTCAGTATTTAATTCCTTACACATTGCCTTTGAGGTTAATTACCAGCGAGGTCAATTTGCTATTCACTTTTCTAGACCTGATAACATACATACTAGTAAGTACTTACAATTGATGGAATCGACTATATCAATTATCTTGTGTCCATGTAACAAAAAATCAATACTATTGTAGTAAAAAGAGGGAGAGGTTATCATTTCACTTAAATGTTTATTGCGAAGTTGTTTCTAAACATTCAAGATTTTGGTCGGCTACAAACAATTTCATATCATGTCAGAAGTGCTTCATTGCTTACTAAAATTTTTAAAGATGTTTTATCATCATTTTATCGGTTGATATATTTTGGAAGAATGCTTATAATTCACCCCGTCTATTACTATATTATTTAATATATTTTTGTATTTTCATATCAGTCATGAAAAGAAAAGAAAACTTAACTCTTAGAAGGTCTGGCCACCTCGTGCTGAATATACTGTAAAATATACTCTTGTGTTGAAGACCAACGGTGACGACGAGGTAATTTGTTGCTGATGTTATATTTATTCTCATATTCTCTCTAATGAATTCAGGCTTTACTGGAGACTGGTAAAGTTCATTTCAGTATCGAAAGATCCCTATTTTGAATCTCAATCGTCAGAATCCTGATAAATGAAAATGGATAGATGTTTAGTATCTGAATTTGAAGGTACAGTCCTGTTAAATTCAGTCGCGCTAATACGGCTCGAGAATTTCTTTAAAACTGCAGGTACGCATCTACAAACAAGTGCATAAGAATGTGTAAGCAATTAACTGATTAAAAAACAGAAACCTGATGGTGGAAAGCCACGGCAGATCACTCTATGCATCAATATATTCCATCATTCTTTCAACATTCTCTTACGTGTTTTTCTTCGTCTACCGATTATTTAGGGTAGACCAATTTCGACTAATTTTAGCAACATTAACATATAATGCCAAATTCCTACCGTTTGTTAAAGATTGTTCTTACAGTTGTTTAAACCAGTTATTTTCATTTGTGTTTCAGCGGTTATAGTAATCGAAACTAGTCATGTTGTTGAGCTTCTTGTTTTATAGGTCATGTTTTATGTAACAATTTTCATTCTGATTCTTATTTAAATGAAGACAGTCCGACTTATCGATAATCTTTCGAACTAGATGCGAATCACATTTTTATTTAAATACATCCTGTTCATTTACATTAGTGGTTACTAACAATTGTAACTGACTTAAACATAGTAATTCAAACATGGTAATAATAGCTAAGGGTATAATTTGGGGTTCTGTTATTTGTGAACGAATTTCTTCAGTATTTCGGCTGAAGCAGAACGGTATTTATTTTGGAATGTTATAGTAACTTTATGAGATATTGTACATGTGACTGTATGAGTGCTTATGGGAGTTTGTACACCTAGTGAAGGAGAGAGTGGAGTTTTTTATTATGGTACCACGGGATTACCGGTATGGTTTTACAATTTACGTGTTTTGTTTTTGTTGTTTCTCTGTAAGCGATAAAAGTTGTATTTGACATGACACCAGAGCAATATTCTGTAAGTTTTACTTTGTTTTATCAAAGAGATAGAGAAAGATTGAATATATTTTAAGAACTGGTCTTGTTGTAGACTTGTCTATTTCATCAAATTTTCTTCTGTCTCCGACAAATATATAGAATGTAAATGTTATTGGATTACGATTGTGCACCATTTTATTCTTTTCATCAGGGCTTCTGCATAATTTGTAAATAATGCAGGGATACTGCACGAAAACTCGTACTCTTTCTTCACGAGTAGGTAGTGTGTTTATATTATAAAATGTAATGGCTGGTTTTCTTTGATACTTTTTGATGTTGCTCATAAAACGGCGAGACGTTGGATTTGAGAGCTTCTGCTTCTATACTATTTGAGCAGAATCGGGTTGTCAGAAGACTGATGTATCAGTTTTAGTTAAGCCTAATCAAACCATGAGGTCAATATTTAGATTAGTGGTTCCAAAAGATTTTCTTCTGCAGAGGGAGATAGCACCCTTCTATACAGGTCTGTGCCCCACATTATTGACAACATTCCAGTCATGAACATCACGATTTTAGGGGGTATTTAAATATATATTACCTCATGTGGTCTTCTTCATTTAAGACGGCAGCATATGATTTGAAAGATATTTGTCTATTTTTCTAGCAGGTAAAGCGACACTAAATCGGCTCCGTCGATGGTTCCACGGTTATTATAAGCAGCTATGTTTTAAGGATTGGAAACATGTGGTTTGTCGGAATCTTTTTAAGACGTATCAGGATGTATCTAAATGGTTCATTGTTATATTTGTTTTCAGTTATTGTTGTTGTGGAGTATCATCTCTGCTCCATGAAACCATGAAATTGAAACTTAGAAAAACCTTGATATTGTGGTTTTTCTTCAAGATTCACGAAGATTCTGCCCAATATGTATATAAGGTATTGTTGAGGCATATTATATGGCTGCTACTTCTAGCAGTTTCAGCTGAAGCGTGAAGGTTTCTACTCGCACTTGAATTCTCTTAGACTTCCATCAAATTTTCTTGAAATGAATTTCAGGACGTAACTTTATTTTTTTATATATAATATCAGGAGAACACCTCATTGTCTAGTGTATCTGTCTTTCGTTTGGAACGCCATGGTGGCATTTCAAGAAGATTTGACTGCGATTTCTTGCAGGCGCTTTCTTCATTGGAACAATTGACTTGCTATTATTGACTTTCATATTCCCGTTGCTATTGTTATTCATACTATTTGTGTTATTGTTGTCGTTCTTCTTTCTCTTAGCGTAACACTCACTGCTACTCACCAATATTTTACTATTACTGTTGTTGCTATTACGTGTCATTGCTGGGATCTGTCAATGTGACTATGCATTAGATCTGCTTCATTTCTTATGCTTCCTTCCGATATTACTCTCGGCAAAATATATGTTCTGTTAATTAAATTTGTTATCTTTCAATGAAACAGCGGACTGAACAAACCATGTCTCTGAGGCTTCGACACCACCTCCGGCATGATCATTACCTGCTGTAATGTCTATCTTGCCGAGATAGGTAATACTATTGTTCACATTTTAAATGAAGGAATTATCTGTTCAGTCAGATTCAAGAAATATTTAGAGGTGTTTCCCTCTTAGTGTCATACTTGGTCACCTCCGATATAAAGCAAAATGTTGTGAAAAAGAAAATGAACTAAGATTAGGTACTACAGCCATCAGTAGGGGAGAAAACGAAAATTGGCTCTTGCTTATATAACACGTGAAAGTATCTGTCACTCGGTTTAACTCAGTTATCTGGTTATTGGGTAATATCGCAAGCATACATGTCAGGTCTGATGACGATTTCTTGTTTGTTCCTTACAAATGTCACAAGCGCTGAAGTGGGCCATCGATCCTGTCATACCTTCTGTTTTCCTCAATAGGCTACAACATGCAAAATTAAATTACTACATGTCTACCATTCTACCTCCTAAATTTGAATATTATTACCTGATTCTGCTTTTCAAGTCTTATCTTGATTCTCCTGAAGGTGGTGAACTGGTAGAGCCATTTAAAGCGTCGCTAGAGACGAAAACAAAGAAAAGAAAAAACAGAGTTTTGGCATTCATTCCTTCCATTTACATCATATGTTCAGTTCTCAACGAGGTCAGCTCTGCCCTTCGATTCATCTAAGTCGATAAAATGAAGTAACAATAAATTATTGAAATCTATGTAATCGACTAAACACACACCCGTCTCCCGTAAATGGCTGGCCTATCGCAAAAAAACTTGGAATAGTTTTCATATTTTGGTGAATTGTCAGAAAAATAATTTGCTGCGCTTTTTTCAACTCGTTACATACTAACTTTAGATCTCGCTGTGGCCAACTTGGACATTCATCGTTTCGAGGTCGATAGAAATGATGAACTAGTCAAGTAGTGGCATCAAATGCTGATCAAATTGTTTTGCTTCTTCCGTCTGTTTTTCATTTTCTGCTTCCTATTGCAGCCGATAATAAAAATTATTGGATAAAAGGTTTTAGTAATGACCTCATATTCTCGAACTCATTCAGAAATAAAACTGCATTTGCTCCTCATTAAATCCTACCTGCTGCTGCTACTGTTGCTGTTATTACTACTACTGATGATGATACTACTACTAATACTGTTGATAATAATACTATATTTACTTCAATACAAGTGTCTTATATATTGAGTTCGACACAAGGTTTGAATAAAAACAATAATAACAATAATAACAATAATAATAACAATAATAATAATAATAATAATAATAATAATAATAATAATAATAATAATAATAATAATAATAATAATAATAATATTAATAATAATAATAATAATAATTATTATTATTATAGTAATAATAATAACAGTTTTTGCTACTATCGTGGCACAAAGTCTAAATTTTTTAGGAGAGGATGCTAGTTGATGAAACTGAGACCCGTGCTCCACTGGTTCTCATATAAGCTACCCTGAAACCATAAAAGGCAAAGTCAATCTCAGTGGCATTTCATTTTAGAACATAAAGAGAGGCGAAATTCTCCTGTGTATTTTGTCCATCGGACTAACTATTCTGCCAGCTCGCTGCCCACTCTAGAATTTCAGCGCAATACTGAACTACAGCGACTGCTCGAGAGAACATTACCAAAATTATATTTCTGCCATACAGCTTTGATTCCAATAGTTTTCTCGCTTTATTAGTCTTTTCTTTCATATCATTCACGTATTCTTAAGTATTTATATCCGGATTCAGGTTCACTTGCCTTCATCATATCACTACTTGACGTATATAAACCTTCTGTCCTGACAAGCTTCTTCCTCTCATCATCATCGTAGCACATTTTGTAAGTCCAAGCTGCATCTTGATATCATTCAAGAAAATGAGCACACACTGGACTAAACTGTCAAGTTCTACCACGTTTTTTATGAACAACTTCACACCATCCATAACAGGTAGCTAAGTTTTCCTTTGGCGCTTCCTAGTTCATACTTTAACTTGCTTTTCTGCAATATTTTACTCAACGTAACCATTCTCAGCACACAAATCAATGGCGATGCACTATTCTCGTAGATGGGTCATCATCATCATAATCATTGATATTATTGTATTGCCTTTGCACAGCAACTAACGCAGGAGATGTACTACGGTATCAGCTATTCACTACCAGTGAACTAAGGTAACACCCCTTGTTTTTCGAACAACATCCGGAGTACTCGAGCACTTCAAAGCATTGCTGTTTTCTGCAAGAATTCCACCCTTATTGCAGGCCCTATTTATTCCATGTACTTCTCAAGATCTTTACTCACTGTTCCCAGGGCTCCGACAGTTATTGGTACTACAACCACATTTTTCATCGACCACAACTACTTAACTTATCATTCTTCTTTATCATGTACTATGTTGTCAGCGGGGCATGCTATGTCTATGATCTAGCATAGTTTGGTTTCTTTCTCAATTAAGACTATGTCTGGTTTCCTATTCTCTATCTCACAGTCGAACTGAATCAAAACAATCGCATAGGATCTTGGCATTGTTACTTTCGACGATACCTTCGGGTTTTGTTCGTACCACTTTTTTCTCTGTCAGATCAATACTGGTTGCAAATGTCCAATGGACAATCCTTGTTATATTGTCATGACGTTTCTTATATCATTTCTGGGCTAGTAGTGTACGATAACTGGTAATATGACACCATTTTGTCCACAAATTCTGCACTTATTACTTTCTTGTGAGTTGTCTATTCTGTATTTGATGTAATTCGTGCTTAATGATTGCTCTTAGGCAGCATAAATTACAGCTTTCGTTTCCGGTTTTAAATTACTTTCAGTCATCTATAGACACTTTTTTTCTCTGTTTCTCTGATCTTGAACCTCCCTAAGAAATTATCCATGCATCCTTTACTTTATCCATTTATTTTGAGTTTCATTCATTCTCAAGTGCTTGTACAATCTTCCATACTAGAGGAGCCTGACCATCTTACTTCCTATCTTAGCGGTTCTAAAGCAATTTTACATGCCATGCTTTGTTGTTTACTTCTGCAATTATGCTATGTTCGCATCCAATCAGTCCTCTTTCTCCTCTTTTTCTTGATGCATGCAGTCTGCCTGTGTCTTTTGGGTGGAGTATCCCATATCTAGTGAGCAACTTCCTTGTCTTTCTATCTAAGGTGTTTAGTTCGTCTACTCTCCATGCGATTAACCCTGCTCCTTATCTAGGAGTGAAGTCGCCTAAGTGTTGATATCATCAATCATATTCCATCCATTTAATTTCGATTTACATAGTGTCTTACATAGAATATGGGCTATTCTTTTTCTGTAATGTGCAGTATTGAGGGTCCAAGTATAGCCTCTACTTTTTTGCTTTGTTGTGATCATACCCTATGCTTTTATTATTACTGGTATCGTTTTCATCTTCTTGCTTCACATTATGAATAGTTCAGTTTCGGAGTTTTTGTACGTTGACAAATTCTCTACTTCTTGTTCAATATTTTGGTCACAAAGGACCACAATGTCTACCACTAAGTAGGTGTTTTATCCAGTCTTTGATTATTATGTCTGGGGGATTACCTTTGATCTCAGATGATTGTGGCCTGGTTGTTGTCATGCATCTTCTTTGGCACATGTTTATGCCATTTATTGTTTGTTTTTATGTTGTAGCTTTGGCACATTGATAGTGGATATAACTACTAACACGGTCATTACTTCGTCAAGGGCTGGGCAGCCAGAGATGAAGGGGTCAACTGATTCATTGTGTTATCCTTTCTAATTTTTGCACAAGTCAAGCAATTTTAAAGAAAGGTGGGTCGTCCATTCTACTGATCACCGTGATTGGCCTGTACTTTGTTATCAAAAACAAAAGAATAAATGGCAAAGTTGGCGGGACTTAAACTCAAAACCTAAAGTGCCAGAAGGTATGATGCTAACCATTTTGCTTAATATCATAACGATGTTGCTATGGTACGATGCTGATGATGATGGGAGGGGTCGATAGTCCTTATTAAGAAAGTACAAACATGCACATCAGCAAAATATCACAGTTACATTCTTCAAGCTAAGTTTGTTCGATGCAGCATATATACAAAACTGGACCAAATCACTGAATGTAACAAAGACGAGTAGATCTCACGTTAATTTTGAAACAATAAAAATAAGACTCTTCAATGCCAATAGCAGTTGGAGTGGCAGAGAGACTCCTGGAACGTCGTTGTGAAACACTAAGTCGTCGCGTTCACCTCAAGGACTTCTAAAAGTAATATTAGCCTCTTTGTTAAACAGGGATACTTTTTGTGCAAGATTTGTAAGATGTTCGTAATTTTGTCTTGTTCAAATTGATATGCTGAATGACACAAAATTGATTATTATCTTCTAATGTTAACACAAAGCCACACATTTTGAGGATGATATTATTGGATGAAATCCTCTGCAGCACTTGATAGGTATTGAATGGTGGACAAGTATGTCCCCCACGGGATTTGAAATCAAAACAGACAAGCCGGAACGAGTAACACAAGGCACTTTGTCGAACATGTTCACAATAATGCCTATCCAATCATAATGTTTCACGTAGCTAAACAACTTAGAAATGCGTTCACATTACATACGCATCCCTGCTTGTTTTGTAAATTCTGATTATGTCCAGAAAACATAATAAAGCTGACACATTTGCATAGTGGGTCTTATCTAAATATTACCAAATAGCCTCAGATGTATGACAACAAACATCAACCTGCCAGCATCAAAGCAGAATGAAAATGTTTTGCTTTTATCGAACATACAATCAGACAAACAGAGCGAAATCGAACGATCGGATATTGTCAGTTAGAGCAAATATAAATGCATATGTACAACGATCGATATGTCACGTCCAGATGACAATAGCATAAGAGTAACATTGTGTATAAAGGATATGGAAGGAGGCAGTCAATAGCCAGGTGCAGCTAAGAGGTTCGCTTTGCCATCACATTGCTCTCTGAGTGTGATTCCAGTGCCTGGAATATTGTAGTTGGGTTTCTGTCATAGTCTTGGAATGACCAGCAGTATATACATGGAATATGGCGGATGGCTATTTTAGAAAGCTTATGCATACACGTGTGGACATATATGCATATCTTGTATATATATATATATATATATATATATATATATATATATATATATATATGTATATATATATATATATATTGGCATCTCGCTCAACTGCGCCCCACACATAATAATCAAAATGGTTGCAGTTTGGGGAGGTAGGTGACCAGATGTTAGGGGTGATGTGGTGCAGACATTGTTTGACTGACATGACTGGGTTCCCTTGCTTGTGTGACATGGTGCAGTGTCCTGTTGCCAGTCACGAGGTCTTCCAGCAGTTAACCTCTAGACGTAGGGCACCACTACTTCCACCAAGCTCTTGATGCAGTGATCCCTGTTTATTCTGAGGCTTTGTGGGAAGATGAACGGAGACATAATGTCGCCTTCAATAGTAATCAGTCCTATCACCATGATATTGATTGGGTGTGTGATATTTACCACTCTCGGTCAAGATCGACACCCAAACACTCTGAAATATTCATATTGGAGCTTCTGGCGCGAATACCAAGCTATACAGCATATCGTTTCCAAATGTCTGACAGAGTAAACTGCGTCATGTTTCTGTTTTTGTCACAGACGGTGCCCAACTGAACCTATTATAATGTTTAGTCGACAAAATCAAAAACAAACTGTGCATGAGGGAAATTAAAATCATAAAATAACTTCAATTTACCCATCACACCCTATATATTTCGATATAGACAACACACACATATACACACATATGTATATATATATATATTATATATATATATATATATATAATATATATATATAATATATATATATATATATATAAACTGGGTTGGCAAGTTAGTTTCCGCCGCTTTTTAAAATTCAAATTTAAAAAAGGTTTAATAAAAAATAACAACTAATTAATCAATAATGTATTCACTCTTGTTGTTTCCAACTTCTTCCCAACGGTCAACGAGATTTTCAGTACCTCGTTGGAAGAAATCAACCGATTTCGATTCGAAAAATTGTTCCAACCAAGCTCTCAATTCTGCATCAGTATTGAACGAGACTCCACGCATACCATTTGAAAGAGTTAGAAATACGCTGGTGCCAAATCAGGAGATTACGGCTGGTGTGGTAGCACATCTTGGTCATGCGTTTCAATGGCTTCCTTGGTCATATTGGCGATATAAGGGCGGGCGTTGTCGTGCAGCAGAAGAACTTCATGCTGGCGATTAGATATTTTCTCTTGAAAAGCCGTGTTGAGTCGTTCTATCTGTTGAACATGGAGTTCCACGTTGCTCGTTTGCTTCTGTTCAAACAATTCGTAATGGATAATCCCGGTCACACAACATTGTTTTACGCGGATGAACATCTTGTTTCACTTTACGAGGAAGCATATCAACGGAGATTGTGGCTCGTTGATTTTTGTTGTCACTTAAAGCATGCGGAACCCATGCTCCATTCTTCTGAACCTTTCCCATCGAGTGAATATGCTTCTCTATAGCAGTGTGGGAGCATTCCCTTTTCTCTGCCAGTTCCCTTGTCGTTTGAGGAGAATTTTCGTGCAAAAGTTGGTTTAATCGCTCGTCAACGAACTCAACTGGACGGCCAGATCGAGGTGCGTCTTTGAGGTCAAAATTTCCATTTTTGAACTTGACATACCAATCACGAGCGGTTCTTTCAGGTCGACTTTGTCTTTCATCATTCCGGTGTTGATAAATTAAGTACCAGTTGCGTACTGGAGTCGATCGAATCGACTGGTCCCCTCCCCCAAAATTTAGGGTCTTGTGCCTGGAGTAGAAAAGGTTACCATCATCACCATCATCATCATCATTGTTATTATTATTATTATTATTATTATTATTATTATTATTATTATTATTATTAACTGGCAGAATCGTTAGCACGCCGGGTGAAATGCGTAGACGTATTTCGTCTGTCGATACGTTCTGAGTTCAAATTCCGCCGAGGTCGACTTTGCTTTTCATCTTTTCCGGGTCGATAAATTAAGTACCAGTAACGCACTGGGATCGAAGTAATCTACTTGATCCGTTTGTCTGTCCTTGTTTGTCCCCTCTGTGTTTAGCCCCTTGTGGGTAGTAAAGAAATATATTATTATTATTATTATTATTTTTATTGAGTGAGAGAGCAGTGCATGCCATCAAAGTGACTCTGGGGTAAAATATACGAAGCCCAGTGTACCCATCATGACTACCCATTTGATAAGGGTTCACCAGGCACATGCATCACAACCATATGTGCGCGACATGGTGATCTCCTATCAAGATAAACAGCGCATGACCCTTGCAGGAGGAGCCCAGTTAGAAATTTCTTCATGTCGAGTAGGCCATCCCACTCAAAAGGTCCCTGAATAAGGGTTGTTTAATGATGTAGAACGAAACACACAACGTTTCCAGACATGAATTATTCAAATCCCCCCAAAAAATCCCTCTCAACACATGACTACGATGCTCCCCCACTACTTCTGCTCGTCATCAGAGATGCACATATCGTCAGCCACTAAGGGACATGGTCAACTGGTTATGGTCAAACAACTGTGGTAATGAGCAGAATATTTGCTGTAGTCCATCTTTTACACCAAGACAAAACAATGTACACGATAACACTTACAATCAGTTAAGATCAGAAGCCACGAAAGCCACTGCCTGGTACTGCATCAGGGCATAGAGCCACTGCCTGATACTGCATCAGGGCATAAATCCACTGCCTGGTACTACATCAGGGCATAGAACCACTGCCTGGTACTACATCAGGGCATAGTACCAGGCAGTGGTTCTATGCCCAGGGTATAGAACCACTGCACGGTACTGCATCAAGGCATTGGTACTGCATCATCATGATCCTCATGTTGATGATAATGATGATCCTCCTCCCCCTCCTCCTCCTCCTCATCATCATCATCATTATCATCATTATTATTATTATTTTTATTTCAATGGTGACGATGATAGTAGATTCGATGACGACAATTGATGCAAATGGTGATGACAATAATGCTGTTGTGAATTTTTTATATAAGATAGAATACAATTTACGAAAAGCTGAGGTGTAAATACGACAGAGGATAACGAAATCGCATACTCTACTTTTGATTAGCTGCGTATTAAATCATCACGCTCTTTCGCTGGATTTAATTTGTTCAGTTTCTGATATGAGCTAAAATTTACCGATGAAAATGAAATAAAACATGTCATATTCAATGAAAACCTGAACTTAAAAGTGTTCTGTTTTTTTTAAAAAGATATGCCTTCAGCAAGATAACTTTTCGGGAGATTCTTCTAGCAATCTGTATAAGTTGAGCTGAAAACACTGTTGATAACATTATCCTTTACCAGTTCTCTAAATGTGCTTGCTACTATCTTTTCCTGTCTTGTAACGTTAAATATTCTTTAATTAATTTTTATAATACACAAAAATCGTTTTACATATTAAGAGCCAGGCAAGAAAAACACTCATGTATAAAACATATCTAAAAATGTATTACTGTTTTTATGAAGTGGAATATATTAGAAGGAAATCACAGGCCTGATATTTCAACCTGATCCCACTTAGCAAGAAGATTACGGAGCAACGTGTAATGTAGCATGGAATTGGTACTCCATCGGTTACGACGAGGAGGGTTCCAGTTGATCAGATGAACAGAACAGCCTGTTCAATAAATTAACGAGCATGTAGCTTAGCACTCCATAGACGCTTGTATCCTTAAAAATAGTTCAACATAACACAGAGGGTAACATATCAGGACCTTTGAAATAGGGTACTACTCTTATTTTTTCTAGCCGAGTGGACAGGAGCAACGTGAGACACACTGTCTTACTGGAGGACAAAACGCGTCGCCGGGAATTGAACTCATGACCATGCAATCGCAAGCCGAATACCCTAAACAATAAGCCATGAGCCTCTTGTACTGTAATATAAACTGAGTCTAATGTGATGTTAGTAATAGAAGGTGCTTGTAGGTTCAGTTAGTTGATTAATACTCAAATTTCACCCCTGAACTGTTCATGCAAGTATACATATAGATATACGTATGGATATATATGCACGACTGTATATATATAATATATATATATATATATATATATATTATATATATATTATATATATATATATATATATATATATATATATATATAATATATATATGTATATATATATATATATATATATATATATAATATATATATATATATTATATATATATATATATATATATATATATATATATATATATATAATATATATATATGTATGTATATATATATATATATATATATATATATATATAATATATTATATATAT
>NC_043003.1:76180392-76247892 GCF_006345805.1 Octopus sinensis | reverse complement strand
TTAATAAATTGATGTCTGTCTGTCCATTTCTGCATTTTCTCTTGTTTTCTTACACACACACACACGCGCGTGCGCACACATATATATAGATATATATATACACATACACACACACACACGCATATATTATATATGTGTGTATGTATATATTCCATATATATATATATATATTATTAGATGCATATAGTGATAAATAGATACATACATACATACGTACGTACGTACATATATACACGCATATATATTAATGTGTATTTGCATGTGTGTTTGTAATCATATGTCTGTATGTGTTTCTTTATATCTCTCAGTATATAAACCTTATTTCATTCTATTATTTAAAAAAACACACAAAAAAAAACAAACGATGTCTTTATGAATCTCTGAGGAGCTGAAGATCTAGAAAATATATTAAGATTTAGTTCCATAATGTGATCATAATTGCTACCAAGTCACGTATAAGATTTTAAATAATTTCACAACCAAACGTCCAGATTTATTTTTTTTCTCTCCTCTCTTTCTCTATCTCTCGCTGTGTACGAAAACATACACGTATACACACAGAGACGTACACATATATACCTGTGAAGTGTATTGGTAACTAGAATATCCAGAGAATGGCAGGTAACGCTAAGTAGGTGCTATGAAGAGACCGTTATTAAACTCTTGCTTCGATAGTGATACGAGTGAGGAGTCTAACGTTGTTCCTGTATTAGCATCCACATATATGTTAGACAAAATTAGACAACAAGTCCAAGGCTGTGAGTAGTTTTCAGCACATTTATAAGGAAAAAAGATATAGTTATAAGTCTTACAGCTGTTTCTGGGATATTATGGATATCCCTTCATCAGAGACGAAATAGAGGTAAATACGGTATGTAAGTTCCAATAGTACTTCATGTTTACTATTGGACTATTGTTATAGAACTTACATGCCATGTACAAGAAACTTTTTTTCCCACTTCTATACACCACTTTCCTCGAATAATGGAACTGCAACTATAATGCTTTAATATATTTTATATTTTATTTCTACTTTCATTCCCTTATTTCCCTCTATATTGCCTACCTCCTCCTTTTCCATAATAATTCCTTGTTTCGAATACAAATATTTACTTTTATTTAATCATCTCACATCGTCATTGATGAAGGGATATCAATAATAATCCAGAAACAGCTGTAAGACTATATCTATATCTTTTTCCTTATAAATGTTCTGAAATCTACACAAAGCCTTGGATTTTTTATCTCATTTTGTCTAATATATATATATATATATATATATATATATATATATATATATATATATATATATATATATATATATATAATATATATATATATATATATATATATATACATATATACATACATATGTATGTATATATCAAATATATAATATAGAGATGTGTGTATTCGCTTTCACGCGAAAACGACTTCAATTGCTTCCATGCTTGTGATGCATGTATAATTTGATTTCGGACCCATGTTAGGCACTTCATTTGATTTTTTAACTAAAAATAAATAATATTGCTTTTTATATATGATTTACTCCTTTAAAAAGGTTGCTTATTGTCAACTTCCGGTATCGACGTAGCAACGGTGAAGTTTTCCATCACTTCAAGTTTTAATTCGCTATTTGCAAACAACTGTAAAAAATTACCGAAAGAAATATTTAAATATTCCGTATAGGATAGTTTTTACGAAGTTTTATTTATACGTTTTTTTCAGTTCATGTTTATTTCATTCATTCTTTACAATATTATCTCTCCCCCTCTTTCTCTTTCTCACACACATACACAAAAGTCAGTCGCACATGCACACGTGAGTTTTTGTGTGTATGCTTGTGTACATTTATGTATGTGTGTTTGTGTGTGTGTGTGCGTGAGAGAGAGAGAGAGAGAGACAGTCCGTTAGTCAAAAGGTGTGTTATCATGTATACGTACATACATATATACATATGCATAAATACGTGCATGTTTTTTACATGTATTTGTGCGTCTATATGTGTGTGAAACAGAAAAAGAAAGAGAGATAGTGATGTTTAAATGGCACTCACCTTCTCTCTATCTCACACACATGCACACATATATACAAACAAGATTTATGCATATTTATTATGTACATATACATGACAACTCACCCTTCTCTCTCTCTCTTCATTTCATCTTATGTTTGATACTCTATGTATGTGTGCGTGCGTGCATGAGGCATTCCTCAATCGCGATTTATTTCTATCATTCTTGTCAAGATATTCACGTAACTCACTTTTTCAATTAATCCCCATTTTAATTCTCATTCTCGTAAAAGTTCCCCAGAACAATGTTCTCACTCTCTACACCTGGAGAAACAATAAATTACACAAGAGGAAAGGGGCTGACGCTCTTGCAAGAGTTTACAGTGGCCCCGCCATCAAGAGCCAAGCGGAATACTACTACTTATAGCTCCCTTTGTATGAAATACATGATCCTAAATCATTCCAAGTTTCGTGCAGGATAAATGGTAATGTGTGTGAAACATATAGAGAAACATGTTATCAACAAGTTTTTTTTTTTTTAGAAAATGCTGAACATTAGAACCTAGCATTGACTGAAGCATCAGTATCAGATTCTCCAAGGGAACTCCGTAGCATTTTGGCAATGATACCGAACGTGTGTAAACTTCGTAAGGACATGGCTGAGGACTTAAAGTATGCAGTTCAAAAGGCAAACCCAGATATCAATCCAGTTCTCTGAAACAATTTTTTAACCAAGCACAGATGGAAATTGAGAAAAACCAAACCATCGAATTAGTGATGTAACTTCAAGAGACATAGCAAGAGAGACAAATTATGACGTCACAGATTGGCTGTATTTGTGAATAAACATGAACCTAAACTTCATCCAGAACGACGCTGTGCGTATGATAAAAATTTTCGTGTTATCATCATCATCATCATCATCATTACTATTATTATTATTATTATTATTATTATTATTTATTATTATTATTATTATTATTATTATTATTATTATTATTTTGTATTGTGAATTGATTTCCCAACTGAAGAATAAATTGAAATTAGAATAACAAACTTCTCAACAATATATTTTGCTTTTACCGTCCAATATATAAGGAACAATTTCAATCTCGAAGCAACGCCGGATACCTCTGCTAGTATATATATAATATATATATATATATATATATAATCAAATAGTATCCTCAAAAAACGGAATGTTGAATTTGAACTCCGTAAATTACCTGAATTTTATTTGTTTCTCTGACAATTCCATTGAGTACAGAGCAAATCTCGTAAATACTTTTAAGTATTCACCTTAACTGCATATTCATTGTTTTTCCCGTTTATTTTCATCCTTTTGTGTTTCACTTATCTAGACCTTTTGTCATCTATTCTGTTCAGTTTCTCAGTCTTTCAATTTCAGTTATGCAAGTTTTAACTTCAGCTTTTACGGTTTCATAGTATGATATAACGTATAGCATTGCAAACATTATTTACTGTTAAGCAAAAGAGCATTAGTAATTCTACCTTTAATAAGCAAGTATTATAGTTAAGTTACTACTTAGTGAAGAACGTGTGAAAAATATCAACTGTGTACGTGAATTTTAAAGATATGTCTAGTGCATCAATTTATAGTTCACTCCAGTTCAATGAAAGTAATTGACACAAGCTGTTTATTCACACAATTCTCGCAAATTGGAATTGAATTTTCAGAGACGAACCCATAAGCATATTCTCAATATTTGCGTCAAATTCTCATATCAAATGTTTAAGACTTGTTTAAAGACAGAGTGAGGTTAGAGGCATATTTGAATTGAATGGAGCTTCTAATGTTGATAGATTTATCAGCTCTTGTTGTAGTTGAAAGCACTCAGTGAATAAACTTATAATATTCCAGACGCTTCCATCCCAGTTTTACGTATATTTACGACTACTTTGTCCAGTATGTCACCTTTACTTCTTAAGATAATAGACTGTGATGGACACTTGGCTACTATTTCTAACTGTCTGGGGAGATACACATAGATTTTCTCATGTTCACTGATTTGACTTGCATATATTTCGGGAAATACATTTGTTCTACCAGGCTCTTTTATTTAAAGACAACGTAGACAATTATTCAGCAACCTCGCTTTGATGAGCTGCAATGAAATGCTAAAAAACATTCATTTATGCGAAATGGAATTTTCTTTTCTTAGTATGATACAGGCATTCATGATGGATAGAAATTATCTATCATAGTTTGAACATATCTTATGTAAGTGCTGCTGTTTGTATTTATGGTCAGCTTTGTACGGAGTTTTCAGATTGTAGTGATATGTTAAGACCGTTTTCTCTAAATCCATGGCTTTATAGTAGCCTCATTTCTCCGGAACATACAGTAACGCAAATATCTATTCATATTGTTCTTTTTTATATATATAGTTTATATCTTAGGAAAGAAGCTAGCAGTAATTGTATACTCTATACAATTTGGAATGATTTTATAAAAAAAATAAACATCTGTTCCTTTCTGCGGAAAACAACATGCTGCATTCTACAAAAATAATGGGCTAAAGCTCATGATTTACAACTGATTTAGTTCCATTAATGAATGGGGGAAACATTCACATGTCAAATACGTAATTTTGCTTCAGTTAACTAACCTGTTGGTTACTGATATTTTCACGGTAAACGTACTTCTTATGGTAACATAAATGTGTCTCTCTTTGAAAATACAGTCTAGATTGAATTTCACGTTTATACTTACAGGAAAAATTATGTAACATTTAATAAATTATCGAGACTGGTAAATATTCACTGAGATTTAAATCTCTTGAGTGGTAATCTAGGTTTAGATGCTATCAATTTCTTGTGAAAGGATATAAAGAAAATTCCGAATTTATTCTTCACATTCTGTTTGCAAATCTAAAATAAATTCGATGCTTGATGGATATTTTATCGAGATATCACCATTGACTTTCACATTCTCGATAAAAGAAAATTCGATATGCTACCTAAAACCTGTCTTTCTTGAAAATTGGATAAGTTAGAAAAGATCACCTGAGGTATTACATTCGATATGTAACTGTAATCTGAATATTATTAATACAGTCGTTTTTACCTTTCTCGACGTATTCTAGAGATGTATTGAGGAAATAATAACCAATAATAGAAATATTGATTTCATGTAGAAAATAATATAATATATAAAAATTACTGAGATACGGAGACAAAAGGGAAAACATTCGCAATTTGTTAAAATCTCAATATGTGAAGCAATTCTATGTGTGATTCTTATTATTTCGCTGTTTTAATGAAATCCTATCTTAATTAATCAAGTTTTGCTATAATTAATAATTCTATGTAACTTTTCGTTTTTCATTAATTTTTAAACTTGCCCCAACAATTGTTTAATGTCTTTCACAGCATACTTCCTCTGAATAAAATCTGTTTAACCAGTGGCAGTCACATTTAAGCACTCAGTTTCTTTCTTTAACACGAAGCTCTGTATTGCGTTGATGCCTAACCAAACTTGGTGCAAATTGGCTGCTAGATATATTTATTTCTGTTGATTTGCCTTTTAAAAATAATATTCAGATATCTATGCTTCCAGGAATTGGAAATTTTGATATCAGTTTTAGAGAAAATATTTATAATTCCACTTGTGATTATTTTAATGATTAAGTTCTAAAGATTAGAGTCATATTTCTTCGCAAGTAGCGAATTCTGTGTTCGTAGATCGCAGTAGCGTCCAAATGTTTCGGGTCAGCGTTGAAAGATTTTGTGGTGTTTGTCATATAAGCTATTGGCATAAACGTCATGGGTATACATACATATACATATGCCTACATATGTGTATATATATGTATGTGAGTGTGTGTATGTGTCTCTTCCGCTCTCTCTTTCTCTGTCTATATATATATATATACACACACACAAACCCATATACACGCGCGCGCACACACACACACACGCATAGATATACTTATATATGCATATATACGACACGTTCCTTCAAGGCTTCTGCTACCGAATCCACTCACAAGGCTTTGGTCAGCTTCACGCTATAGTAAAGATTACTCGCCCAAGGTGACCCGTAGCGGGACTGAATCCGGAACCTTGTACTTAGATAGCAAACTTCTTAGTAGTCACACAAGTCTGGGCATATATATGTATATGAGTGTGTGTCTATCAGGTATAAGAAACCACTTACTTTCAGGAATAATAATTGTTCATTGGTGTAGAATGTTGTAGGCTTCTTTTTTTTTAATAGTTCAGTGTGTGCAACTTTAGTTTGCTATGAATGGAAATAAATGTTCAAATTGAGGGAATGGGACAGGTAAAATCTGAGCGACATATTTTTCCTACCTAGCAAAACCTAGGCAGTAATAATGAATCATTAATGGGTACTCTCCTAGCTACTTGTCAGGCCGAAGATACAGTTAAATGAAGGTTACATTGTCGTCAAAGGATACCAAGTTAACTCACCGGAGATGGAATTTTAAAATAGGATCCTTGCCAACAATCTAACAATTTAACTAAGTTATCTCCGGCATGAAGTCTAGCTAGCAGTGAACCCTTCGTTGGATAAATGTATTACTTCTGAGGTCCTGGTAGCTAGGAAACATATATAGCCTGGATTTTACCTGTTCCATTCCCTCAAAATTAGATTATATGTATATATATATATATATATATTTATATATATATATATATATATATATATGTGTGTGTGTGTGTGTGTGTGTGTGTGTGTGTATGTGTGTGTATGTGTGAGTGTGTGTGTGTTTGTGTAGCACGAATACAGACACATGCGCGCGCACACACATATAGGCATCACCGTGTGTGTACCGGTTGGAATGAGTGAATTGTCGCTATATTTTATACTTTTAATTTCGAGTATACGAATCGTTTGTTTTTGATTTTGTCGACGACAGAGTACAGTAGGGTCAGTTGGGCATCCTCTGTGAGAGAAACAGCACCATGACGCTATTCACTCTGACAGAGATTACGAAACGACCTGTTGTACTGCTTGACATTCGCGCTGGAAGCTCATTACGAACATTTCGGTGTATTTGGGTGTCAATCCAAGTGCAAGGACAGTGCAATCTGGGGACAGTGCAATTTCAGGACATGTATTGAGAGTGAAAAAAAACAGACATCCAGCCCAAATCATTTTGTTTGGAGTGATCACTAGTGATGGCGACGTTATGCTTCCATTTATCTTCCCACAAGGCCTCAGGATCTACACAGAGGCCTACATCAACTGTGTGGAGGAGGTAGTGCTGTCATGGGTCGACAGGATGGCTACTGGTAGACCCTATGTTTGGAAACAGGATTATGCACCATGCTACACAAGCAGTAGAACCCAGTCATGGCTGTCATACAATTTCTGCGACAACAGACTGCAACCCCCTTTATTATGTGTGGGCCGCAGTTGAGCGAGAGAACAACAAAACTCCTTATAGCACCAAAGATGAATTCAAGGCAAGGGTTATAGCAGCATTCACCAACTTAAACAAGGACACCGTTCAGAAGAGTTCCAAGAGATGCGAAAGTTGTCTGGAGGTCGTGGTTGAAGACAATGGCGATTTTATTGAATATACTCTTTAGTATTTCAAAATATTTTTTATGTAATTCTGGTAAGCATATCTATTAAAATGAGATGTCAGAGTTCTTTTTTTGTTGGGTAACTTAGACGACAGTATATTCACCACCGTACCCTGTATGTATATATATATATATATATATATATATATATTATATATATATATATAAGTAATACTAAGTAATTAATACTAAGTAATACTAAGTAATTAATACTAAAAGAATAGTAGAAGGAATAGCTATATCTCTTTGACTGCTATTTCTAAATTCGGTGTGTTGGTGAGGCAATTCGTTGCTAAACCCTTAATTACTTAGTATTACTTAAATTTTCCTCGAATGGGGCTTTTACATGCCGAAATCTACTTGGTGTAATTGATAATTATTCCAAATTAATTAATTTCACCCTTTATTGTTACTGATAACCATATTTTATCCCAGTAAATGACCGCAGCATTTTGTCTTGGCTACACGCGGGTGGAAGGGGGCTGGTGACACAAACTTTCATTCACACTTTGAATTTCGTGGTACTGGTCATGCTTTGGCTCGCTCTGACACTGAGTTGAGATAATGCCTTCTAGTATCTCAAAATTTAATATACAATTATTCATAATTGTAGTATCCTGCGCCGATGAGAAAAGAAGTTTGGGTAAGGTAGAATTTTCTAATTCTTACGCTTTCCTAAAACTTGATTTCGAAACGTACGTCCGTAGGTAACTTAAAATTGTATGATAGATTGCCGTCATTTCATTCTTTCTTTCTTACCTGTCTGTGTTTGCCTTTCAAGTGCTGTGTTTTTACTGAGATGCCCCTTTTAGTAGAAGGAATAGCTATATCTCTTTGACTGCTATTTCTAAATTCGGTGTGTTGGTGAGGCAATTCGTTGCTAAACCCTTAATTACTTAGTATTACTTAAATTTTCCTCGAATGGGGCTTTTACATGCCGAAATCTACTTGGTGTAATTGATAATTATTCCAAATTAATTAATTTCACCCTTTATTGTTACTGATAACCATATATATATATATATATATATATATATATATAATAGATATATATATATATATGAATAAATAATATTTTACTTATCTTGGAATAGACGTAATAAGTGTAAAGCAGTTTTCAATAATTTGCTCCTGAAAGGAAAGCATACACATGCAGCTTCTGGTAATGGAGAAACTTTAATTTTATATGCTCGTTGCTCAAATAAATAGTTTTGTATGAATGCATGATCTTCATATTTACATCAGTCGTTCAAAAGAGACTTGTAATATCGGTCTGCGTATTTGAGTCAGCCTTGTGCTAAAACCAGAATCCTCATTATTAATAAAACCTAAACACTGCGCATATGGACTACACATTGAGTTGTGTTCAAATTCGCAGTACAGTAAGTAAAATACTTACCCAAAAGGACAATGTACAGAAACGTTGGCAAATAACCGAACGTAGTGGTTGCAGCATATATCTTCAGCATGATGAGAACGCTAGCTATCGACCTGAATAGGGTTTCATAAACTATACCATGATTCACATAGGCCTCTCACTGCCCCTACTGCATGATATATGAGATGGATAAATGTTGCTACCTACTATTAAGAGAAGTAGAGAGGGAAAATGGTGATAAGTAACTACATAAACACTTATAAAAGTATATATTGCTATGGGCATAGGAACAAACAGCACGGATATCGATAGAAAGGTTTTATATATTTTCTGAGGTGGTTTACCGCGCAGACGATAACTTCTCCAGAAAAGAAATTGAATAATTTCCCAAATATAAAAAAAGAAAAAAACCTTGAGGTAGAAATAGCGACGATATGGATTATTGACACAAGAAGTATCTCTTATCTAATAGAAGCGTTGGGTGCACTGACGTGGAATACAAAGAGAAAAATCAAAGAACTACTTGGTGAACATTTCGTGTGTAAAGAATAGAAGATAACGCTCATCAAAAGTGCTAATATTATGCAGACAGATATCGCTAACAGAAAACAGGTAAGAAATAGTCTGTATCTATGACTAATAGAATGGTATCCATAACATGACTTCGATGTATGATGTGTATTGATACATACATACATACTTCACATGTACATATAAAATAAATATATAAAGAGATAGAGAATGAAGTGGATATGTGTAAGCATATATATGTATATTTGTATATATATATATATATATATATATTATATATATATATATATATGTATATATATATAAGTATACATATACATGCATGCATACATACATATATATATATAAGTATACATACATGCATACATATATACATACATATATATATATATATTATATATATATAATAATATATATATATATATATAATATAATATATATATATATATATATATATATATTATATTATATATAATATATATTTATTATATATATATATATATATATAATATATATAATATATATATATATATATATATATATATATATTATATATATATATATATATATATATATATATCCACGAGCTAGGGAATGAATTAATGAATAAAGTCCGGGTTACTTATGTTCCAGAGCGAGCGGAACCACGAAAGTGGTAAATAACTAAGCGAGGTGTATACCGCAGGCTACTCTTCAAGGCAAAATTATCATCATTAAATGAAATTTACTTTGTTTTTAGGAGATCCATGTTAACAGCACGGAAGATTCTGATCGAATCCTCGTGTGATAAAATGGGCCTCTCAACGACATATGCTTTGCTAGTATGTCCAGTCCACTTTGATAGACATCCCTGTCCGCCAGAACACTTCCTTCTCTTATAAGCTACATTTACTCTCTTGTTTCTGTTTATTATCAACGCTCGTCTTCATAGCACAAATACCTTTTTAGTAATCCAACCAGAGCCCCCATAATTCCGTCTAACTTCCTTTCTTTCACCCGCTCATTTCCTATAGACTTAAATAATTGTAAATAGTATTATGATCTGGATGATTTGGTTTTGCTCAAAGGGAGCATAGGAACTTGTACTATTCTATACAGCTACAACATTATGGTCGTTTTTTATGTAATCAATGTGATTCTGTTAAAGCCATAGTACATCCGAAACAGCAGTCAAGATAATAATGTATTTTGAATACTTTTCCATTTTATATTCATTATAACCTAGTTTACGTACGATGTAATTCACATTCCATGTAAAATATAGTCATTAGCCCTCATTTAGTTTATCTGCATTTCTCTATTTCTCCCTAATTCTCTGTCTCTCAATATCCATATTAATACCTATACATACATATATATATATATATATATATATATATATTATATATATATATATATGACACGCGCACAATAAGGCAGGCCTCTCCAGGGAGGAAATTAATGTGATATTAGCAGCTAGAAAATCTCTCATACAGTTCGATAATAAGTTGTTGGTCCGCAGAGACACCCCTAACGCGTTCGATGTGCTAATGGGAAGTACAGACAGCGCCCAATTAGCCGATTTGCTCGGACTTTACATTCTCTATTAATTGCCTGACCAATTCCCGGACATCTGTGGCGGTCTGCATCGAACGATTGTTTGCTTTACCTCCAGAATGCTTCGAACCAAAAAATACAGAAGGTTAAGAACAGATTAGCTAGAGAATTTCCAATCATTATTCAACTTTCCGAGATAAGAGAAAACAACAAACTACAGGACTAAGTAAAGTAGTTTGGCGTCTTAAGGACAACAATATAACTTTCAAGCTGGATTGGTCCATATTGTCTGTATCCTTCCCTTTTGATAAGGGCAGGAAATATTGTGGCATTTGTAATTCTGAACTCTTCTATATCCTTTTCGCCAAGTTCCCCTTGGTAAACACACTAATAGAAAAATCCTGTAAATGTAAGCATTGGCAGAAGCACACTTTCCACTCATATAAATGCTAAATAATATAGATTAACCCCTTTGGTTTTAATAATTAGTTTCACGTCTACACCACTGCCATAGACAAATTCTTTCTGTCTACTCCATTGCATGAAACATTACTACTAAATATCGTTGGCATATTTTTATCTCTTTCTCTCTACCTCTCCCCCTCTTTCTCTCTCTCTCTATCATACGCACAATCAAACACACAGACACAAATTTGTCACCTCACTACTAAATATATTTGACAATTGTTCCCCCCACACACACAATTACACACACACACATACAGACACAAATGCAGTTATATACACACATAAACAATCAAACTCATTAACAAAAGCAAACACCCGCGCATCCCCATACATACAGCATACATACAGTCCCCTTCCTATTTTTAGAACTTCCTCCTTCCAACCAATTTTGACATCATTGCTTATAACGGATTATTTAAAAAAAACACTCATTATCACTGTGGACACCATGTAAGCAGCCATCAAAAATATTTTGTTCGGCTTGAGGTTGATAGAGGTTCCTTGTCTTTCCTGATGAGAAGACGGCATAATGCACCCTTTATTCCTTCGGAATTAATGGTATGCAGTCTTCGAAACATGTGTTGAGAGTAAAGGAATTTTGTTGAAATCTTCGTTCGACTCCATTCTTTCATTATATATATATATATATATATATATATATATATATATATATATATATACATTTGTGTACATTTAAACACAAAAGAGGTGAGTCTTAAAAAGGTCGGCAGAAGGAATAGTTAAAAATTCAAAACCACAGGGAATGAAAAATAAAAACATATATAAATATATATATGCATGTATGAATGTATGTATAGAGAGAGAGAGAGAGAGAGAGAGAGAGAGGAGAGAGAGAGAGGGAGAGAAAGAAAGAGTGACGTACATGCGATTGGCATTTACATTTGGTGATCTCCCGTTGGCCCTCTGTGTTTATGCGGCTATATATATGTATGTATATACGTATTAATGTATATACGTATGTATATGTATGTGAGTGTATATGTACACACACATGTATGTATATAAATTTAAGAGTGATGAATACGAAGAGGACGTATGCAAATAATATATTGCTAGCATTGGTATTGTTGTTTCGCGCTGCATTTCATCAGTGCCGTCAGATTGGTGATGCAGACATAATGTTCAGTAATATCATGGTTGCCTTGACATTGTCATTGGCGCATCACTGTAACCGGGTGAGGTGTGAACATCACTTCCACCATGACAGATTTCTAATGTTGTACACCATAATCTATTGATATTTCACACCACACATCACATTCTCACCGCCATCAACCACCTCCTATACACAACACACTGACATATTTTTCCGAGTACATGGTAATGAAAGCATACATATGTGCATATATATATATATATATATATATATATATATAACAATATACATATTTACATATTTTTATATACATATACACACATATATATATATATATATATATATATATATATATATATATATATATATATAAATGTATATTTCTATATATATATATATGCATGTGCATATATACATATGAATGCACATATACATACATACACACACACCACACACACATATATATATATATATATATATATATATATATATATATATAGATAGATAGATAGATAGATAGATAGACAGATAGATAGATAGATAGATAGATAGATAGATAGATAGATAGATAGATAGATAGATAGATAGATAGATAGATAGATAGACAGATAGATAGATTGATTGATAGATATATATATACATAGAGAGAGAGAGAGATGAAGAGAGAGACATATAGATGGATAGGTAGATACTATGTGCGTGTGTATTTGTATGCACTGTATATGTTGCCACAATGATCGTTTGAAGAAAATGTTGAAAAAGAAAATGAAAAAGAACGATTAGAATTTTGTCTTACATGTGTGTTTCGGTTTCCAAAACCTTTAAACACGAGAGTCCGGGCGTCGACAAGCGCTGAGCTGGACAGATACTTTGGTTTGGTGTGTAGATTTTACGTAAATTTCTAGTCGTATTTTATCACATAAGTATCGGGTAAATCTTATATGCTGTAGATAGAGGCATATACGAGGCGGGGGGGGGGGCGCTGGATAGTTTCTGGATTTGGGTAAAAGGAATTGCAGGAGGAACAGTTAATTATGATTGTTTTTCAACTTATTCCTGTCTCAGATTTAGACTCTTATTGCAGCGGTCATTCCGTTTTTCTGTGCCCTGGAAAAGAACTCGAAAGGTAAGGTTTCTAACCAGACCTTTCATGACACGCTTAAAACCAGGAACTTTTCAGTACCCCTTTGTATAACCACTTACCCTTCATTTTCCCCATAATCTCCTGCCTTCTTTGTATGTCTGTTCCGATCATTCAGTGTGTTCCCCTTCATTCGATTTCCTTCTCTACATCAGTAAAAATCCTGTTCTTAATACCAACCTTTACAGAAAAGCCTCCTGCAATGACCTCTTTGTATCTGAAAACTAGTATTTATATAAAAAGTGCAATTAATCGTTCAAACAACGGGAGCAGTGTATATGAGAAAGAACTACCTATCAGACATACATCCAAAATATGTATCTGAATAACAGCTTCATGGCATTTTGCCCGACAATAACCAGAAATAATCAAAAGATTGTTCAAACCTTCAGGAAACACGTCTACCTATGAAAGCTTCAATGATAGAACCAACAGGCCTCCTAATGAAGAAAATGAATCCATAATTGAGGCACTCTGTACACTTTTTACGTAAACGCCAACCTTTCTGTCTGTTAAGGGGCATAGAAAGGTAACATATGTTTACCGGCTTATGTAGTGTAGTATATACACTGGAATAAATTTTGCTGGCTGGAAGCAGCATTAGTAGTATGCAAAGCAGTAGTAGTATTCAAAACACACACTCTTAGGAAAACTTTTCTCGTTGGACAAAGAGAAGTGTATTCGGAGAAACCTCAGAATGCGGTCTCTGTCAAAGCCACATAATGGAATATTGAAAATTCGTGGAATAATGAGAATATCTTTATAAACTATATCTTAAAATCAACACAATAAAATGTTGAGTAACATGATTGGCACAACTGATATGTATATATCATGACACGCACCAATCACCACAAATACTTTGTGAAAGCTGAGCTAAGTCCTGTGTCTCTGTTCTTTTGATTTATCTAATTATTTATTTTATTGTTTGGCAGAAGCATTTAATTGCTGAGTTATTGAAATGTAATACTCTTTTACGCTTTTACTTGTTTCAGTCATTCCACAGTGGCCATGCTGGAGCACCGCCTTTAATCGAGCAAATCCACCCAGGAATTCGTCTTTGTAAGCCTAGTACTTATTCTATCGATCTCTTTTGCCAAACCGCTAAGTTACGGAGACGTAAACACACCAGCATTCGTTGTCAAGCGATGTAGGGTGGGGGGCAAACATAGACACACAAACACATACTCACACATACATACATAAGCTGTCTCAAGCGTTCAGAATAATTTTTCCTTCGTCTTGGCTTAATAGCCCTCATCGTTTGTTTCTACTGTGTTATCCTTTTTGTTATGTCTTTTACTGTTTCTACTGTCTTGTTTTTGTTCTTACTGTCCTGTTCTTGTAACCATTTTTACACCGCAAAAAATAACAAATTTTATTTAATTTGCTTGGCGGGAAGGATTGTTTCAACGAAGTCGCATCTTGTCTTACCTTCGAAGCGCAGAGTAGACGAAACAGGGTCAACTGAAGAAGGGGAATATTCCTTGTGTTGTATGTATTTTACTCTGTTTTTTTCGTGGTTTGAAAAAAGTTCGTTTCCATTTTTTTGTTTTTGCGTTTTCGTTTCTCATTGTGTTCAAAGATTTTTTCGATGTCCTGTGACCATATATGCATGTATATTTATACATATAGATGTAGGTATGTACATATATGTATGCATGTATTTATAAATATATATATATATATATATACGATGGGCTTCTTTCAGTTTTTGTCTACTAAATCCACTCACAAGGCTTTGGTCGGCCCGAGGCTTTAATAGAAGACATTTGCCCAAGGTGCCACGCGGTGGGACTGAACTCGGGACCATGTGGTTAGTAAGCAAGCTACTTACCACACAACCACTCCTATGCCTATATGTAATGAAAATTGAAATGTAAAATTTCATTCGTGTTTCTATCTTAGTTAGTAAATATTCTAATTTTATTCAAGTTCCGCATCAAATGTACTTTATATAAATAGTACATATATGCAAACACCCACCCACACACACACACGGACGCACGCACCCACGCGCGCGCACACACACACGTACTTACCTCTCTACCACTCGCTCTCTTTTTCACATACGCACACGAAGCCAATATTGATATTTCACGAAACAATCACAGCACGTTCACAACTTTTCTTCATTAAAATTTTTCTCATTTCTTTTTTCTCAATATCTGTCAAGCTATATTTAGTGATGCATTTTGATCATAAGTTCCTCTACACTACAATTATCGACTGGATCATTCATTTCAATCTCTCATTTTCTTTCTCAGTTTCTTCTTTCCTTTCTTCTTTTCTATTATTTTATTATTATTATTTCTCTTCATTTTTGTAACGATTGTCCCTGTAAACGCCCGTTCGAAAAAAATCGCTAATCCGGTCTGAGTAGTGAAACCGCCCAGGTGTTGATAGTTTCAATGTTATTCCGTCCGTTTAATTTCGACTTCAGGATCAGTCTCAGCCTGCACAAGTACTGCACCTTTGATTTTTCTATCATTTCCTTCACCATCAATTTATCCATTTCCAAAATCCCCAAGTACATATAGCCTGTCACTTCTATCTGCTACATAACCTCCCTCGATGGTCTCGGTGGCCCATCCATACACTTCATTTTGCCTCTCTTCAAGACTAACACACCACACGTTTTCAGTCCAAACTCTATTCGGGTATCAACACTGAAAGTATACACCGTAGAAACGAGGAAACTGACTTGGAATTCATCATTACCTTAAAGTTCGAGTTCATCCATGAATAACAAGTGGTTGACATCTTGTTGGCGGCTTTTGAATACATACCCAGCTTTTGCTTTGCTCAGATTCAGTGTTAGTGGTATCATGCACAGTACAAAGATCAGTGGGGATAGCCAGTCCCCTTGAATTTTCCATAAACTTCTCCCATATTTCTGTTAACTATTTCTGCTTTCTTTTGATAGACTACTTTTGTTACAGTTCTTGCAATCATTCAGTATCCTTCTTGTGCTCCTTCTATTTGCTCCATATGTCACTCCAAAACCTTTGACTTTCAATTTTATATGGTACCATCTTTTCATCTGTACACTCTCCATTTATTTCTTTGTAGAATCTCTTCTGATCGATTCTGAATTATCCGTTCCGCTGGTATCCTTCCATTCTTCGGTCGTATCTTACCATCTTCGCTTTCTTTGCAACGAGGCGCTGTTTCAGTACCCCCATTATTACTTTCAAGCTCTTTCTTTCAATATTATACTTCCTGTTCATTGCCCTGTACTTTTGTTCGATTTTAAGCACCCCCTATCCTTTTTGGTCTAACACAGAAATGTCAGTCGAGAGCATATCTAACCCCACCTTCTTTTACACCATGGATCTTTTCTTTTGTCACTCCTATTATATTTTCTGCCACAAGAATACTTGCTGCCTTGATCAAATTACTAGTTTCTGTGATGTTTTTTTTTATTCTGACGTATTTCAGAATTACATTCACATTTTTCGTTCCTTAGTTTAATTTTCACCGATCACCTTTTCAAGGTTGCAAATAATGTCGCTATCGTTCTACTGTAGCCTTGCTTTTATTCTATTATCGATTGACATTTGCCCATCTGTCATGTCACCATTAGTTTTATTGTCTTCTTCCAGACCATCTCTATGTTTCTCATCGAGCAAGCTATCACCTTTCCTTTCCTGTGGTTTATTAGAGATTTCATCTCTGTTCTCTACTATGAGATTACTTTAATCACTAGGAACAGAATTTTCGTCGTTTTGTCTGCTACTGCTTTCCAATACCCTGCTTTTGATAGCTTCGAGCTCTAATTCTGTGAACCAACGCTTTTTTTCCTTATTGCTCTAGCATGGTCACATAATCTCTGTTCTGTGAGTTGAAACAATCCTCTTTCTCTCCATTGATCATAGATACGTTATCGATATCCCCTAAGATGAACATTTTCGTCCACGGTTTGCTCAGGTAGTAATACTTCATGACCACAGCATTGATTTGTTTGTTCCATCTACGTTGTGTGTGCTGGATTCTAGTTGGATAACGGCAGGGTGGAGTCGGACCAGGATCTCTGAGCAAACCGAGTGTAACACTGTCACATTGAAGGGCTTCAGTTTCATTACCATCTTTATTCACAATATTTTACTTTTTCTTTGTCAGTCATATGAGGTAGCGATTATCTGGTTGCGCACTTACCAGTGTTTTTCTTGTGACATCATCACTAGATGTACCATCAATTTGAGCATAGGGAGGTTCCAACTGCTCCCGTTCATTACTATTATTATCATCACTGATATTATTATTTTCATTTTTTCACTATTATTTATCAACGTTAATATTTCCTCTGATCCGACACAAGTTTTGGCTAAATTATAATGTAATCCACTTAGTCGTTCCATTTAAATTTCAGGCCTTGCGCCTATTGTAGAAATTCTTCTTCTTCTTCTTCTTCTTCTTCTTCTTCTTCTTCTTCTTCTTATTATTATTATTATTATTATTATTATTATATTATTATTATTATTATTATTATTATTATTATTATTATTATTATTGTTGTTGTTGTTGTTGTTGTTATTATTATTATTATTATTGTTATTATTATTATTATTATTATTATTATTATTATTATTATCATTATTATTATTATTATTATCATTATTGCAATATTACCATCGACTCTGTAAAAAAAAAACAATTGTTTGAGAAAGAAAATATTTTGCAGACATAATGGCAGTAAAAGTATATTGTCTCAGAATTACATTTAACGGAGAAGAAATTGAATATATTATTAAATGGATGTAAAATGGAAGTGAAAAAATTAACATGTAAGAGAGAATAACTATAGAAATAAATCTTTTATATCAAAATGAATGTTACAGAATTGTGAAGAAATACGAAAACAATCTAAATGGCTAAAACAAAGAAATTTTCACAATTTGATTTTCATTCTTAATCTGTTTCACTTCAGGTAGAGATGCAACGTAAAACGTATATGTTTATATGTACTTACTTGTCCTACCCAAAATATATATGTATATGGACACACCTACATACATGTATTCGTGTTTGCATATGTGTGTGCGTGCTTGTGTATGCGTGTTTGTGTATTTGCACACACACACACACAATATTTATATTTATCTGTCTACACTTATAACCGTGTACATATTCCCATCAATGAATGTATAAGTATATAGATAGATATTCATACATACATTTAAATATATACACAAATGCATGTGCATGAATGCATTTGTATCATGAATAGGAATATACCAGATTTAAAGTTTCGTTTACTATGTTGCAATATTTACAAAAATTCGATTAAAGGAAAACTTATTATGGAATTAGTACTTGAATTAGAACCTGTGAATCCCTAATATCTACCTAACTATTTCTCTCTCTCTCTCTCTCTCTCTCTCTCTCTCTATCTATCTATCTATCTATCTATCTATCTATCTATCTATCTATCTATCTATCTATCTCTGTGTCTGTCTATCTATCACACAAAATACCACACCAGTCATATAAATTTGGACGTAATTTTATTCAACTTAATACAATAAAATGTTCCCTGAATGCCCGTTGTGATTGAACATTTGGAGAAAAAAATATTGTTGTTCCCAAACACACGTAATAGGGACTATTATATAAACATGGTTTTATCTTTATTGTTCATATCTTTGTATCTTTCTCTCTCTCTCTCTCTCTCTCTCTCTCTCTCCTCTCTCTCTCTCTCTCTCCTGCTGTCTCTGTCCCGCTGTCTCTCTGCGTACACACACACACACATATTCTTTTATTATTTTACTTGCTTCGGTCATTTGACTGCGGGCGTGCAGTCTTATTCTATCGGTCATTAGTCTATTCTATCTAATGTGTGCCCAGGTATAGTACAAAGGAATCTCAACATACAACAGTGTTCGGGCAAACAGATCACAATGGCATAATTTGAAGAAAGCTGCCAAATTTGTTGCTGGTGGATTCAGAACAACGTTTCGATCATTGTCTTCTGGTCATTTTCAACACGCTGGTCAACTTCAACATGTACAGATAGATTTACCACTGTTGTTAGCTGTACGTGGATTTAGAATACTTCGTTACGGGAAATAAATCTGCCCAACTTATA
Organism: Octopus sinensis; assembly: GCF_006345805.1. Taxonomy (NCBI): domain Eukaryota; kingdom Metazoa; phylum Mollusca; class Cephalopoda; order Octopoda; family Octopodidae; genus Octopus; species Octopus sinensis. The sequence continues at coordinate 76,228,042 of NC_043003.1, read as the reverse complement.
TTGCTGTATTTCATCTGCCTGCCTGCCCTGATGGTCAAGTCCCAAACCGCCATATCTGAGCCCTTATTGATGTATTTACATACATATTTCATACATTTTATAGAGTTGCATGACTAAACATTAACATGAGTCTGCAATGTTTTAGACACCAATGGGTTGTAGCGCACGATGCACCTGTTGTCAACTTCCATCCCTTGATCATTAACGTTGAGCTTGATAGTATTTAGGGTAATCAAAGGATAATGAATGGGTTGTTTCTCTTGACTACGAAAATGATTGTGTTATTTCCCTTCGCTGTTAAAGGAAAACATATTGGTTATATATGTTCCAGGGGCTCCAGCCATCCAATAATAGTTTTTTTTATTAAACTTAACGGAACTAGTAACAAATTGGATGTTTTTTTAAGATATTTGCAAAATTTCACGAAAATTCGTTAACCGGTGTAGATGGCAACTTGACACACACAAACATAAAATCAGACATCCAAACAGACAACTTGCGTTTCTATATATATATATAGATATATATACATATATACATGTTAATACTTTGAGATCCCGATTGTGTCAACATGTAATTCGTTGGATTACAACAATGCAACGTTGGCACTGGTTTCGTATTACATTTCAAAACACGAAGAATAACAGTGAAACCTTCGATGAAGTAACAATTATAAATAGTTTCACGCTTATATTGCTTCACTTTTAATAGTTTCACGACGTATATATATATGTGTGTGTGTGTGCGTGTGTGTGTGTATATGTATATATATATATATATATATAATATATATATATATATATATATATATATATATATATATGTATGAAATACATACATACACACACATATATATACATACATATATATGATTTTGATTTTGATTTTTCTAGTTTCAGCTAATGAGCTGTGGCCATGCTGGGGCACCGCCATTTATATATATTATATATATATATATATAAAATTTCATTATTTACAGATTTGTGAAGATCGACGCTGCTTACCAAAAACCATCGCAATACATACACACAAAGAATCACACACTCCCACATACACACACACACACACACACACACACACACCAATGTTATAACAGCGAAAAGGATTGTTCATTGATATATCATTTTCAAAGACAAAATGCTAATTATAACATTACACTGAGGATTTTCAATTTAAAACATGAAACCTTACATTATAATTTTGCGAAATAATCCATTTCTACTAAACATTCTGGAATTTCAATTTTAATATTTTAGCCATATACCGTTAATTATATAGTGTCTATAATTTTCAGAATATTTCTTTCTCACGTCTATTCTGAAATATGTTCCTTATACCTAATCCGGTACCGTATGGCATCCTCTGTAGAAATTATCAGAACATTTCTTCCGCTACCCAAGTCCAAAATACAGTACAGTTCTTCAAACCGCGTCGCTCACCAAAATCATGGATTTCGCAAACAAACAAAAACATGTACACATCTTTGGTTCTCTCCATAAATATCCTCAACTAGAACTTAGCATACTGCAATTAAATCACTGCACTTCTTAGAGGGCGGCGGAGGCAAGAAAAAAGTAGATGGACATCACTGCGTTATAAAGCATTGAAATATCGTGGCTCTGGAAATAGGGTAACACAGAGTGCGACTATATCTGACGTATGAAAAATATATACACCCAGGCTGATGTATTTCAGCACGGTTTTCCAATGCTCTACTTATCTTGCAATGTTTGGTTCGATTGAAAGCTATGGTGAAAGGTATTTCAACGAGATGTCTCGGATCATCGCAATTGCAAAGTAAAATTTTATATAAATTTATCATCATATATGCATGCGTAGGAATGTACAACCAGGAAATAGAGAGTTAAATACATAAAGTGGGCGTTATCTATTCGTTTCAAACTGCTGGTTCACTCAGTCACTGAGAGTATAGCATTCTGAGATATTTTGTGATACACGCACAGAAATAAACGCACGCTCACATGGATTTAAACACGCACATTTTTATCCGTGTGAATGCAACCACATTTGTGGATACTCAGACATACACACACACACACACAAACACACACACACAACACACACACCACACACACACACACACACACACACACATATATATATATATATTATATATATATATAAACATACATAGATACACACACATATATTGAACATGCACAAGCGCATATCTATATTATTTTTGTGCATATATATACATATATATTTGATGTCAGTATTCCCCTTAAAATAGGAATAATGCCTTATTCTTGATATTCAGCAGCATTTTAAGTGATAATTCTACCACAAATTAACATTTCCTCAATCTGTGACTGCTCCCCTCATTTTGAATCCCTCATCAGATAAAATATTAGCATCAATTTTTCAATAGGTGATTAAGTCACGTTATTTCCTACTAGCTTACTTGCTTTTAAGGTCGACTGTTGCCAGAATTGCATGTGTGGAAAGAGGGAAATTTCCTTTTCGCATTAATCAATATTCTGTATATTTTCTCCAAAAGTAATCTATTTACATTTGCTATTCGATTTGACAGACACGCAAAAGGAATGGTACAAGGCATGTTTTTTTCTTCTTGGTTTTCATATTTTGCTGTGTTAATATTGCTGTGAAATAACTTACAGTGCTTGAAAGGTCAGAGATACTTTGAAATGAATTAGTAACTTACTAGATTGGTAATTCTATATTCCTATGGGATTTCAACAAATATAACGGTAAAATCAGTTTTAGAAGGAAGTTGTAATTATGCTATTTTATGTACTGGCCATCAACTTTGAGAAAGAAGTAAACTTCACACGTATAAGTTTACAATATAGTTTCAATCTCCACTTTAACATTTTTCTTTTAATTTATACCAGTAGTTTCTTTAGAGACTGCATTAATGATATATATATATATATATATATTTATATATATATTATATATATATATAATATTATATATATATATATATATATATCATATATATATATATATATATAATATATATTATATATATATATATATTATATATATATATTATATATATATATATATATATAATATATATATATATATATATATATATATATATATATATATATATATATATATATATATATATATATATATAATATTATATATATATATATATATATATATATATATATTAGAGGTGCAATGGCCCAGTGGTTAGAGCAGCGAACTCGCAGTCGTAGGATCGCGGTTTCGATTCCCAGACCAGGCGTTGTGAGTGTTTATTGAGCGAAAACACCTAAAAGATCCACGAGGCCCTGCTGTACACTTTCACCACTCTTTCTCCCACTCTTCCTTCTGTTGGCCTGCTCGCTTAGCCAGCGGGGTGGCGTCGTTTGAAGGCTAAAACAATGCGAACGCATTGTGACCATCGATGTCTAACAACATCTGATGTTCTGGTCGGTCACGTGATAGTCACGTGATATATATCAACGGAACAGCTTGCTCGTGAAATTAACGTGCAAGTGGCTGAGCACTCTACAAACACATGTACCATTAACATAGTTCTCGGGAGATTCAGCGTGACACAGAGTGTGACAAGGCTGGCCTTTTGAAATACAGGTACTACTCATTTTTGCCAGCTACGTGAAATAAAGTATCTTGCTCAAGGACACAACGCGCCGCCGGGAATTGAACTCACGACCTTACGATTATGAGCCGAATGCCCCTAATCACTAAGCCACGCGCCTTCACACACACACACACACACACACACACACACACACACACACGTATATATATACATACAAGAGCTAAGGAACCATAAATAGCCCAGATATTATCTACTCTATCCTTACCTCTTGTATTCTATTCTTAAACCTAGCAACCATCCGTTCCGACCGTGAAATATAAAACATTAATTTTTTCAGCTTACCATACTTTGATGCAGAAAAAATCTACAATCTTCTGCTTTAATAAACAACCATTATTCATGAAAGTTGCTTTTTTATATTTCCTACAGTTTGCTTGAAGCTAACATTATTCCTACACCACGATCCTTGGTTTCTGACACAAACACACATACAAATATATTTATGAGTGTGTGTGAGAGAAAACGAGAGAGAGAGAGAAGAGAAAAAAGGGGGAAAGAGAGAGGGAATGGAACGGAGCTGTATTCAAGAATCTGACAAATCACTTTCGACATCATGACGGAGGAAATTTGAATGGCTGACACAGAAGACCCAAGTAAGGTGTAGAATAACAAATAGATTATGAAGTTATTAGTTATTATGACAAAGAGATTACGAAGTTATGCAGTTATTAGTGGAACACTTTTCCCCAGAAGTGTGAGGATAATGCCTGGTTTGACATGCGTAGATAAATACATACACTAATGCGAGCATACATAGCCACCAGTACTTTATTTACAGCCTGGTAGTGATTGTATAGATTTACGGGGACCCAAAGACACCAACATCGTTTGTCAAGCGGCGGTGGGTGAGAAACTCAGACATAAAGACATATATTCATACACAAACATTCACACACATACACACACACATATACATACATACACACATATATATACACACACATACACACACACATGCAACGGGCTTCTTTTAACTTTCAGCTTGCAAATGCCCTCAGTGTTTGGGCTATAGTAAAATACTCTTTCCCAAGATGCTACGCAGTGGGACTGAACCTGAAACCATGCAGTTGGGAAGCAAATTCTTACCACGTAGCTACTCATATGCTTGTATATATGTATGTAGTGCGGAATGTGTGTGTGTGTGTGTGTAATATGTTATATGCATAACTCTGGGTGACGCAGGCAGTTTGGAATATTGGAAATATTAGAATGCCTTGGCTGTGATATAAAACAGATTGACAATAATTGTTAATATGAATTTGATGAACAGAAAAATGTGAGCTCGAGACTCAAGTTTTGATCCATCCTCAGGCAGGATATCATCGGTTTCCTTTCAAAGTGCAGAGCGAAGAATGTTCTTTTCCTATTTAAGAATCCAGGGATAAAATTATTACGGTCTGAAATCACTTGTTATGCATATTTGCGCTTTAGTAGCATCCAAAAATGTTATGCCATTCGAATTTCGATTACACTATATTACTGCACCTGAAAATATGATAAGATACAGCGAACTTTATCTGAATGGAATTGTACAAAATCCTCTGTTGTGAAACGATATTATTAATATTCCAGACTTGCTTACAACCATTTATAAGCGGATCAAGGAACGATTTCCTTTACTTGAATAATATATATATAATCAACAACCGTAACCCTATACTTCACAGGAATACATAATCTATTTCTGCGGGTCAATTTGGTAAGGAAATGAAATCTGATGACATTCTCGTTGGCTAGTTGCTGTGACAAGAATTTTTTACTGATTAAGGTCATAAGCTGAACGAAGGAATGAGAAAAAAGTACACAAACACACAGAGGCACCACACACAAACATACACACACGCATAAATTAGCTGCCGTATAACATTCATTTCGGTGCTGGTAGTAATAAAGTCTTCTTTTCGCGAAATTCTTGTTTAGCATACAGAAACAGACAAATGGTCAAATATTCTTGCACACATACTAAAACATTTATATGCACAAACACTCACAAATGTACACATATCCTAATAACGAAGACACATGCGCATGTACTAAATATGAGTTATGCTAATGTCAGCGAGATATTACACTATTAATTATTCAGGGAACTTGCTTTATATACTGCATTAGATATGAACTAATATACTGTAAGTCAATAGAATTGATCGTAAATACGTCAACATATTTTCTATAATGTTTCCTTCAAGCAGTATAAAGTGAAAAGTAAGTCTTTTATCTTTTATAAAAGTCTACTGACGGCTGTTGTTGCCAATCCTCATTATTTACTTAGATGTCTCACTCGGTGCATTTGCTTAAATGTATATTGTGCAAGCAGGACGATGAATGAATTAATAATGGATACTGGGAACTTGCACCGGAAACTCCTCAATTATGCTGTAATAATAGTTAATTGGGAGTTCTTGCAGTCGGTACTAGGAATCATTGTTCTATAGTAACTTCACCATAATCAAGTGACTGGAATACAAAAACACCATTACACTGATGCGTGGTTGGTACAACCTTTCTCTTTTTCTCAGTCTCGCTCTCTCTCTCTCTTTCTCTCTCTCTCTCTCTCTCTCTCTCTGACAGACACACACTTCTCTGTATATATACACACACATGCACACAAACCAGCGCGCGCCCAGACACACACGCACACACAGACACATATATATGCATATACAAACATACATACATACATACATACATACATCCACCCATCCATCCATGCATACATACATACATACACACACACACACATTTAGGCACATACAAACACATATATAAATTCGTTGCTATTATGTTAAACTATTGTGTGTTGGCCAAATGCGTTTTGTTCAATATATATTTTTGCTTGCAATGCAATAGCCGGTTCTTTTGATCAAAGTATCGTATTTCCGGCTGCTTCAGATGCCAATATATCAAAAATTGTCAAAGCGTAGTACGACGATTTTTCCATGAATGGTGAAACTAGTTTTCGTTCTCTGAAAAAGAAACGTTTTGAACTTACGACACCTTTGCATAATGGCTGGCAGAATCGTTTGCTTAGAGGTATTTCGTCTGCCACTATGTTCTGATCATAGATTCCGCCGAGGTCGACTTTACCTTTCATCCGTTCGGGGTCGATAAATGAAGTACCAGTTGTGTACTGGTGTCATGTAATCGACTGGCCCTACCTCCTCCAAAATTTCAACCCTTGTGCCTATAGTAAAAGGATATATGTATTGGGTTATCTCATAAATGACTTTCTTTATATATTTCTTTATTTTTCAAAATTGAAATTAATAAATTTCGTTTTTGGATTTGGTTTGCAAGATTCTTTATGAGTTCGCGTGTTGAAGCATATTCTGTTGTGTCTGAGGAGAGTAATTTCCTTTTTGTGCCTTATTATTTAACACTCTCACCGGTAAAATAGTTTTGACTCTCAAATAGAGTCAAAACTATTGAAAAGGTTGCAAAGGCAACGAAAATTTTAGGACAATAAAAATAAAGAAAAGTGGAAATTTAACCGGTGAGTGTGTTAAATAATAAGGCACAAAAAGAAAATGACTCTCCCCAGACACAACAGATATTAATACAATTCTTTTTTAATCTAAAATATATTCTCCTTCATTTTCTACAATGCCCTTCCATCTATCTTGTAGACTTGCAATCCCACTTCTTCAAAATTCACTTGTCCGTGACTAAAAATATTCCCCCAGTACACTTCTGACGTCGTCTACAGAATTCATATTTTGTGCGGCTAAATGATTTTGAAGGTTGCAGCATAAAGGATAACTAGATAGGGCAATGCCCAGCGAATATTGTGGGTGGGGCATCGTTTTCCATAGAATCTGCTCCAACTTTTGGAAAGTCATCCTCGAAGTATGTGGGCGAACATTATCGTGATGGAGGAACACCTTTCGTTTTGAGACCAAATATGGTCGTTTTCCTTCTAGCGCTGACTTAAGCCGCTGAAGTTGCTCGTAGTAGATCTCTTTGTTATCGTTTGGTTTGGGTTTAAAAGTTGAAAGCGGACTAACCATATCATATCAGACCAAATAGATAATAACACCTTACGTGGGTGGAGACCTTTAGTCTGGGGCGCCTGTGTTTCTCCTCACCCTACCTACTGTATTCGGTACTTGAAAGTTTTATAGAGACCCTATTTCTCGTTACCAGTCACTCTTCGGTCCTAAAATACTTCATTCGTGAGACCTGATGAGCGCGATTAGATTCGGAAAATTTGTAAGGAACTCATTGACCCAATTTATTGACGGCGTTTTATGGGATGTCTATTCATTTCTGTCATGTCTGTGTATGTATGTATATATATATATATATATATATATATATATATATATATATATATATATATATTGATATATATATATTAATAATATATATATATATATATATATAATATATATATATATATATTATATATATATATATATATATATGAAAAAACAAGTAAAAAATAGAAATGCTAAAATAATTTTATAGTGAACATTTCAGTACCGGTTTCGGTCATTTTGAGACCTTTTCAACTGTAACGATTAAATAATTAAATTTAGAAAAATTAGAAGAAAAGTTTTTTTAAAAGAATATTTCTATAGTATTGTTCAGATTTAAGTGGCATTCTGCCTTTCTCTGACTCCCTTGTTTGCACTTGTGTGTTCGAGGTAGTTGTGAGTTCTTGGTAGGGTAGTAGAGGGAAGGCTGGTGAGGAAAGGGGGGTGGGAGAATCTGGGAGTGCCCTGATGGTCGTATTTTGAATGGTCAGTGGCGGCTGGCAGTCTCAGTTCAATTCAGGAGAATATTTATATTGACAGGCTTGTTTATAGAATTAGCGTAGGTGTTATACTAAAAAACATTAGTGACAAACTTAAGGGGTAGGGGTGGAGAAGAAGAAGAAGAAGAAGAAGAAGAAGAAGAAGGAGAAGGAGAAGGAGAAGGAGAAGATGACGATGATGGTGATGGTGGTGATGATTATGACGACGATGATGATGATAACGATGATGATGAAGAAGAAGAGAAGAAGAAGAAGAAGAAGGAGGAGAAGGAGAGAAGATGGTGGTGATGATGGTGGCGATGGCGATGATGATGATGCCGATGATGATGATAACGATGATGATGAAGAAGAGAGGAAGAAGAAGAAGAAGAAAAAAACAGAGAAGGGAGAATATGAATGGGTGTAAATATAGCTATGAAGGGCTGCTGATTAGTAATGGATTCTATGGAGTGTAGTATTTGTGTGTGTATATATATTTTTTCTTTTATTCTAAAGTTGAGGTATATTAATTGTTTGTCGTAGACCCGTTAAGAAGTGGCTTGTATTGTAATAAAGAGATTTTCTTTCTTATTCGTTGTCTCGAGGTTGTATCGTCCCTAAATTGGTAGAGGGGGAAAATTCTGAAGTTTGGTGTTTTTTTGTTGGCGCAAGTATCTATGTGTTGGCTAAAAGCTATTTTTCTGTTTGGGGAATTTTTATCTGGGATCTGTGCAGGGCCATTCGTTTACGCAAACCATTTTTTGTTTGGCCTATGTACTGCTCTTGACACCCGGAGCATAGTGAGTATATTAGGTTCTCCGAAGCACATGTGAAGTTGCTTTTCACTGTAAAACGTTGTCCCTGTTTGAAGGAGAACTCAGAACCCTCGATTAGATAGTCGCATATCCCGCAATTGGGTCTTCCACATTTTTTTACTGTCGGCTTCTGTGTTGAAGAGTGAATTCGGGCTTGTGTAAGGAGACTTTTCATGGATCTAGGCTGTCTTTTGCTTTTTATGATCGTGTGTGTTTGGAGGATTGTGTTCATTCTGTGGTCTTTTTTTAGGAGGGGTATGTTGTGGAGGATGGTGTCGAAGGCTTCGTTATTGAGAGGGTTGTGTGTGGAGATGTATGGTAAGGCTTTTCGTTGTAAGTTTTTCTTTGATTTGGGATGTCTCAGTTCCTTGATGTTAAGTTGAAGGGCACGTTGAATGCATTTGTCAATAAGTGAAGGTGGATAGTTCCTGGTGATTAGGGTATCTTTTAGTTCTTGTAGTCGTGTGTCTCTGGTGTTTGCGTTAGAGACTATAGTGCATATCCTTTTTGCTAGATTGAAGGGGATATTCATCCTGGTGTGTCTGGGGTGGCATGAATTGAATGGAAGATATTGCTTAGAGTCTGTAGGCTTATAGTATATGTCTGTTTCTATTATATTATTAGCTTTCTTAATGAGGATATCGAGGAATGGGAGTTGTTGTTGGCTATATTCCATCGTGAATTGGATGTTTACGTCCAGTCCGTTTAAAATTTTCTGGAATTCTATGAGTTTTTCTATATTTTTATGCCAAAGGATGAAACAGTCATCTAGATATCTCTTCCAGTTGTTTTCTATGTAGATGGAGAAAGGGCTGCCATATCTTTCTAGAACCTTACGATACAGACTGATCTCTAGGTATCCTATGGCTAGGTTGGCAAAGGAGGGGGCCATTCGTGTACCCATCGCAGTCCCCGATTTTTGTCGGTAGAAGTTGTCATTGAGGCGAAGAAGTATTTTCCAGGATGAATTTAACCCCTTCTATCACAAATTCTTTTTTGATGCGGTGTGGTAGTTCGTTGGCGTGATTCTCTAGCCAGAATTGGATTGCCTCTAGTCCTAGGTTGTGGGGGATATTGGAGTAGAGGTTGACTACATCGAAGGATACCAGTATGGTGTTTTTGTTTATAGTATTCGGTAGGTGATTGAACATATCTAAGTCGTCCCTATATAGCTTTTGACATGTTTGAGAGAGTGGTTTTAACAGGGTGTCTAAAAAGTTACTGAGGCGGTGGGTTTCGCATGCGGGACCTGCTATTATGGGTCTCAATTTGAGGTCATTAGGATTAGGGACTTTAATTATTTTGTCTGTAGCTATCTTGCATGCGTTGCTTATTTTTTCACTTTTGTGGATCTTAGGTATACCGTAGAATTGGCTAGTTTTACTTGTGAAATTGGTAATATAATCATATTCTTTGTCGGTATATATACATATATGTAAGTATACATATATACACGCACATAAATATATATGTGTGAGTGTGTGTGTTTATGTCTATGTAATTATTAAAACTTGGGGTATTTACCTAGTAGTATGCCGCTTAAAGCATTTTCACTGCCCATGGCTACCTGATGCCATCCACAGTTTTGATAGTAGTGTCACTGGAACTGCGATAGGAATTCTGCAATCTTTGTTGACTATATGTGTGGGTGCGCGTGTGATTCTATGCACGTAGACTGTATGAGTACTTGTGTGAAATATGTATATATATACATATATATATATATTATATATATATATATATATATATATATATATATATATATATATATATATATATATATTCTTTCCTTCTCCTTGTTTCCGACGAAGAGCTCCGCTCGAAACGTTAAACCCTCCTTCCCTTCTTTCCTGAGCGTCAATAATACTTTAATTGTTCCACGTCCTGCGTTGCTGTGTTTTTTTTTCTCTTTTTTTCTGTGTTTTCTTGTTTGGATTAACTATATATATCCGAAATTAAAAAAGGAAAATATGCGCACTTACATAGTTTTAATATGATTTTTAATATATCGACCGGTTTCGCTATCGCTATTCATGGTATTATGTTTTACTTATTTGAATATGTATTTTTCTTAAGAAGAAACTTTGTCCATGTTGTGGGTGATGAAATTCACGATTGAATTACTTCACGAGTAGATAAATAGAGGGCGGCCCAAATCCTTCTGAATGGATTTGGTAGACGGAAACTGAAAGAAGCTCGCCGTATATATGTATTTATATATATATATATATAAGTGTACGTATGTCTATGTTTGTATGTCTGTGATTGCCCCCCCCCCAACATCGCTTGACAACCGATGGTGGTGTATTTGCGCCCCCGTGACAAAGCGGTTCGGCAAAAGAGACCGATAGAATAAGTACTAAGCTTACAAAGAATAAGTCCTGTGGTTGATTTGCTCGACTAAAGGCGGTGCTCCAGCATGGCCATAGTACATGACTGAAACAAGTAAACGAGAGAGAGAGAGAGAAGAGAGAGAGAGAGGAGAGAGAGAGAGAGAGAGAGAGATAGTATGCCATTGTTCGAAGAGGAATATCCCTCCGTTTTTGTTTGAATTAGGCTTGGTAGCAGTAGTAGTAAACCATGACTTTCATCGATGAGCTGTATTTCACAACTGATTGTTTGGGTAAAAATTCAGTAGCATCAGCTGTGTTGATGGTGATGATGATAATGATGATGACGATGATGCTGATGCTGATGCAGATGATGATGAATTGGAAGGTGAATGGAGATTTAAATATACAGCAGCTATAAACCAAAATTAAGTATCGCAATGTTATAATAATCAAAAACAAAATCGGGAAACTGTAACTTGCTCAATGCTGGCAACTTGTAACATATAAATCTTGACATAGCTACGTACAATTATCCATGCGGAAACATAAAGGCTGGAAATAACTGCTCTCTTTAATTTTACGATATAATTAGAACTCCCAGCCCGAGAGGACTAGGAGTTCTAATTATGTAAGGAGGAACGATAGAATGGTTTCATAAGGTTTCAATATAATTTTTAAAACTCTGGTTTGTTTTCCATAAAATACATTTTCAGCAAAACTGTCGCCTTTAATTATGCATTTATGGAAATATGTTATTTAAGCTCGTTCCCAATGCAAATCCCATCTGAATTCTATGAATTTGGCAATGTGATTACACCATATCTTATTTACAATGCGAATTATACCGCATCCTGTGTCACAACGTTGACGCTATTTAGACAAAAAGATGATATCGAATAATTGTACAGGATGTCTAAAAATTGTGCTCCGCTGCTTTCGAAAATGTTTTCATACGTCACAGTTGTATGAAAGCAAATGAAGACATGTTAGTTTTGCTTGGTTTGCGAACATTTCAAGATCAAATATGCTACGAAAAGCAGGAAAACGAGGCCAATGTTTATAATCTGTTTTATAGCAAGAAAATGAAGTTTCAAATTCGTCATACTCAAAATGAAGAATGGGTGGAAAGCGTATCTATGATAACAGCTTTACCATTTACTTCAAGTTAGAATGTATTTGATAAAAGATGGTAACAAATCTAGCCAAAGAGGAGTAAGCCATTTGCAAATGTTCATGAAATGTTCACGAAAGCGTATCCACAGGAATACCTCAACATTTATGTTGTTTCATTCCGACAATTTTATCCGCAGTCGCGAGATGTATTGCTTTAGAGACGTTAACACCAATAACACAAACAGAATCCTTGCTGAAATAAATTAAAATATAAGAAGTTGAAAACTAGAGAAAGTTGTTTTTCAAAACAATGTAGACTATTCCTTAATTAAAAGAAGAAAACTGGTTGTTTCCAGTTGGGTTTATGCTGTATGGTCACCGATCCGCAATATATCTTTTAGAAGCCTCCAGTCTTTTCAAAAATACATTTGATTGGTTGTTATGTATATCAACATTTTCTTTGTTGATGAAAGGCGGAGAGCTGGCAGAAACGTTAGGACGCCGGGCGATATGATGAGCGGGATTTCGTCTGCCGCTTTGTTCTGAGTTCAAATTCCGCCGAGGTCGACTTTACCTTTCATCCTTTCGGGGCCGATTAACAAAGTACCATTTACGTACTGGGGTCAATATAATCGACTTAATCTGTTTGTCTGTTCTTCTCTATCCCCTCTGTTTACCCCCTTGTGGATAATAAAGAAATAGGTATTTCGTCTGTCTTTGCGATCTGAGTTCAAATTCCGCCGAGATCGACTTTGCATTTCACCCTTTTGGGGTCGACAAATTAAGTACCAGTTGCCTTGTGCCTAGAGCACAAAAGGATATGTATGGGATGAATTGAGCATTGAAAATCATGTCGGTGCTTTAATTCTCTATTTCTGCCGTTGACAATTTGGATAGGCGATTAAAAGCAAATCAAAATAAGCCTCGCTAAACCTGCATCATCATCATGAGGAGAATGAACTTGGTAAACAGCAGTCATATATAACCTTGCTTCTGCGTACTACTTTATGTAAAATGTATGTATATATACAAATATGAACCATAAGTATTTGGTACAAAGCCAAAAATTTCCGTGGAGTTGCATAATCAATTACATCGACCCAATGTTTATCTGGCACCTATTTTATCGATCGCGAAAGTAGAAAAGCTAAGTCAAACTCGGTGGAATTCGAACCCAAAACATGTAGACGACCGAAATGTCGCTATGCACTTTTCCCGTCGTGCTAACAATTCTATTTCTTTACTGCCCACAAGGGGATACACACAGAGGGGACAAGGGAGGACAGACAAACAGATTAAGTCGATTATATCGATACCAGTGCGTAACTGGTACTTGTTTAATCGATCTCGATATGATGAAAGTCAAAGTCGACCACGGTGGATTTTGAACTCAGAACGTAGCGGCAGACGAAATACGGCTACGCATTTCCCCCGGCGTGCTAACGTTCCTGGCAGCTTATATAACCTTATGATATTGATTATTCTAATGAGAGCGTTTTCTCTCTGCTGCTGGTGTTATACAGTTTCTTCTCACGGATTATTTTAATATGAAGTCTGTTTTCTTACAAGTGGCAAACGTATATAAGCACAGATAATCCATATTAGTCCTCAATCAAACTATAAATGCTAATCTGCGAATGTACAAATACCCTATATGTATTCTAAGATGACCTCAGAATCAATTATCTTTGTGAATCGAATTTTAAGTTATGTTTTTGCTATGGTGTTTCCAATATACAATATCAATTACATTACCTATTCTGTCCCTGTAATATCGACTATCAAACCCTTCTGAAAGATTCAGTATTTAGTCTTAAACTTTGCTCACAGATAAAATGTTGCTTTAACAGATGTTTTAAAATGTGTTCAATATTATAAAACTGAAACGAAAAAGAATAAAATAATAATAATGATAACTCTGTTAGCTGTTCAAAGATACTGCTTCTACTTAAGAAGTTTATCTTTGTAAATGTTGCCTGCATTATATATTGAAAGATTTAAGTTCTGTAAGTTTGATAGAGTGGTTGACTGAAACCTAATGTAACAATCACTAATAGGGTAAAGGGTAAAGACCCCCTTCGGTCATGAATGACCATGGGATTGCACCTAGAAAATTACCCTCCTAGACGCAAGTCCGGGCAAGGTTGTTTATGGAAGACCAGCAGTCGCCCATGCATACCGGCCTCCCCTCTCCACGCCACCAGTGTTATCCAAGGGAAAGACAAAGGCCGATACAGCTTGGCACCTGTGACGTCGTAACTCATTTCTACAGTTGAGTGAACTGGAGCAACGTGAAATAAAGTGCCTTGCTCAAGAACACAACACGCAGCCCGGTCCGGGATTCGAGCTCACAACCTCACGATCGTAAGCTCGACGCTCTAACCACTAAGCCTCACCGACATATTCTGCATGTTGTGATATATGTTAAAAGTATCTATCAATTGCATTTCAAATAACACTCAATCGTTTTATATAAAAGAAAATGCGTGTGACCGTAGATAACTTGTGGATCGATGCAAAAATAGCAGTGTCAGCGTCAACTATTGGTAATATTTAGCATTCCATAGAATTTGTATAATTTGAAACCTCCAAAATCTAACATGGACGATATCAAAGGAATGGCGTTCCTTAGGCAGAAGAAACGACAGGCGCCGAGCTGGTAGATACGAGCTGGCAGAACCGTGAGAGCGCCGGGCGAAATGCGTAGCCGTATTTCGTCTGCCGTTACGTTGTGAGTTCAAATTCCGCCGAGGTCGACTTTGCCTTTCATCCTTTCGGGGTCGATAAATTAAGTACTAGTTACGCACTGGGGTCGATGTAAGCGACTTAATCCGTTTGTCTGTCCTTGTTTGTTCCCTCTGTGTTTAGCCCCTTGTGGGTAATAAAGAAACAGATACGTTATCACGCCGGGCGATATGCTTAGTCGTATTTCGTCTGTCTTTACGTTCTGAGTTCAACTTGCGCCGAGGTCGACTTTGCCTTTCATCTTTTCAGGGTCGATAAATTAAGTACCAGTTGTGTACTGGAGTCGATCTAATCAACTGGCCTTTCTCCCAAAATTTCAGGCCTTGTGCCTAGAGTAGAAAAGAATATATATATATATGTGTGTGTGTATGTGTGTGTGTGTGTGTGTGTATTTGTAATTATCATCAGCTTAAAGAAAAATATCTGTTATTGAATAGATTATACATTACCTAAAACAAAAGTAAACGTCCTTAATGTTTACTGCCACAAGGGCCATATAAAAATGTGTATTCGATGGAACTGCCTATCCGATATATAATTGTTAATCAATTCATTGAGACAAGTTGCATTTAAATACAAAGCAGCATAAATGTTTACATGTATATGCGGCCAGGACGTAGTTCGTTGTATGTACAACAGTAAAGGATTGTACAACTGTCCTTTCATATATGTGTATATATACATATATATATAAATTGAAAGGGTAGCTTATTAGCAATTAGAACCTAAATTTATAGACATTCTAATTAATTGAGATCACTGACTAGCACTGCTTATGCTAAAATAAGAGTTAAATATACTTCAAAGCCACCAACGCATTACGCTTAGTTACTGACGAAGGGAGGTAAATCTCTAACGTATATAACTGTAACGCGATCTCGAATTTTGTCGTAGACCACTTTAATTCTCATCAACGGCTATTAACGCCTAGGGTTAAACTCAACTTGCTTGGTCAATCTTATAAGAAAAACCGTTGTAAATATGTGCTGATTTTCAAAACGGTAAAAGTGTTAACAACTTAAAAGGATGGCTTATTTGCAATTAGAGCCTAAAGTCAAAATTAATAGAGGTCACAAGAGCAGAAAATCGATTTGAATGGTAAAAGCATGGAAACTAAAAACGAAAATAATGTAAGAATTATCAATGGTAACATATTAGTGAAGAAGGCAGTAGAAGGGCAAGACTATATATAAATGTATGGGGAAGGTTCTAACCGTATAGCAAAGACATCATCTCGGCACCCAACTTATTTCGGTTAAACTTTTTCATACCGACTGCTAATATTTTTAGATTCCTAAAGCTTTCCTACATCATAATTCCTGTAGTTTACTTTTGCGATGATACCGTATTTTATAAGTGTAACATATTTTACTCTGTATAATTGTTTTTATTACTATCTTTTATTCATCTTACTTCAAGTGTCTACTTTCAGAGGAAAATCTCTAATGTTGCATTTTTCACATCATCAACATTTTTTTCTTTTCTCTTCTTAGTCTGTAATTGTTCTTTAACTGTTTCAGTTCTTCCGCTCAGTTTCCCCGCTATTTGCTGAAAATGGACTATAATCTACATCGACAGAATAACCTGTCCTGTAGATGCAAGTGTGAGGACAAGAAAAGTTTTAAAAATGCTCAACATTAGATTTCAGTTGAGATATGAATTTTGGGATCTGCCAAGATATGCAAAAGTTCATATATGAATACAGAAGGTTATTGAGTATGACAGAGATTAAGGTGTTAAAGCCATGTTGTTTTTTTATTCTCTTTCTTTTTTACTCTTTACATTAATTCTCAAGGTGTATCTCGAAGTGACAAATAATTCAGTGACAATCCTCCCCTCTAACATATCTTATCACCATCGTTACGATGCTGCACCTGGTTATTCTCAACATCATTTGCAAAATTCATTTGAGATTTCATACAACAACAATTTTGAGATAAATAGTTCTTAAATTTGAGGTGCGGATTCCAAAGGAACAGGCACACTTCATGTCTTTATTGAATTTCGTAGCAGGCCTATTTAGAGATATATATTTGAAGTTTATGACTTTTATGCTTCGAAATGCTATCTCCAAACTGTTTTCTCCTTTTCGAATGTGTGTAAGAATTGTGTGTTGAAACGGTGTTTTTTAAGCTTAAGTAATCAAAGTAATTTAAGAGGGTAAACATTGCTAAGAAACTTAATATTGCGATTTAAAACCTTCTGTGATTTCAATATTGAAATTATTTAATGTTATTAAGTAATCAACGAAGTAAAAGCCACACACATCACAGGAAAGTACATAAGGAATTCTGTTATATACTCAGAAAAGAAAAATTATTAAATTATATTGAGTCGTTAGCACCCATACTGAAATTAAAAGTTTATGAAATATTTCAACACAAATTTCTTATAATTTATAACATTAAGTCCTACATGGGAGATTTCGATTTCAGATTTTGGTAATATCAATGACTAATATGATCGTACAATATCTTCGATTAGAAAAGATTTGGTGATAGAAGATGTCTTGAATACCGAATTGCTGTTCTTAATTACTATATTTTTAAACAAAGAGATGACTTGTAAAATACTGTTCCAAAGAAGCAGTGAAATACTGTCTTCCTCGAAGGAATGATGTAAGAAATGATAACTTATTAAATGAAATCTCAATTTACTCGGATTGATGATATTTCTCATACATGACTTACGATAGAAATTATCTTCAAGATATTTAAATGTGAGATGTGCAGATGTGGACTGGATTACTCTAACCCTATCAATTTTTGTAATTCGTAAGTAATTTCATTCTTTTCGGGTTGATCCTGTTCAGAATATTTCAATTTAGTTTCAGTGGTTATCATTTACAGATGTGAAGTTGAATCTACGAACTGACCAGTTCATAGATGTAATTAAGCTAAAAGTCGATTCGAGTTGTCTGTATTGTATACGTTAGCCACTATTTGCTTCTGGAATATTAACTTTAATACATTTAATGTTGTGTTTCAAACGGTATAAGTTCTAATATGGGCGTACTCTCTACTTGCATTTGGGTAACTGTTTCCATAAATATCCGAAATTAATGTTGTGTTCTAAATGGAAAGTATGTATCGAAACATTAACCACCTCATACAAGCTTAGCAGGGATTTTAAGTATAAAAGGGAGAACTCTATCTAATATACACAGAATCACTTTAGATATATGTTTTCATAAAGAACGTTTTACCCTTAGACTAAATGCTAAATATTTATCAATATCATTTAATAGCTGTTAAAGAATTCTAATGAAAATGAGGTACCGATCAATGAATGGGTATCTGCTGAATGCATAGTTACTATCTGAATAAATTGCTTATTAGAGTATTCTCTGATGATTTTTTTTATATTAAACAAACATCAATGACTAGAATTACTGAGGATATTAGAAAGTTTATACTGTAGATATGCCTAGCAAAAACCGAAATAAAAACATTTTTCATTTGAAAAAGAAAATAAAACTGTGGTAAAGATATGGTAGACAACCACGTAGAAAGAAGAGCTAAGAAATAAATCAGAGGGTATTTGCTGGTCCCTGAGGTAAGTGTTAAAATCTGCAAACAAAAATGATAAAATATATTTGAATAAGCTTGGTTGTTTTCCAATGGTTCTCTGTAATGAACAAGAGAGATATTTCAGAGTGGTTTAAAGGATAAGGACGTATAAAACATGTTAATTAAAGCATACAATATAAAGAAATATAATGCGAAGAGGATTATTACGTAATTGTAATGTTGAATGGGTAGATGGGGGAGCTGATAATTCTTGTCACTAAAAGCGGTCTTTCGAGAATGAGCTTAACCATATATACTTTGCATTATGAAGGACTGCATCAAGAGTATTTTTCAAATTTAGAAGACTAATATTAATAAAAAGTGTGTCGAAAAATATATATTAATAGATACAAGTAATACCAAAATGACAGCTAGGGAGTATTAAAAATCTATCACGTTGTATTTTAAGTGTTATTAGTGAATTACATTTGAAAATTGTTATAGGAGGAATGTGATAGTTTATGGCTCTCTAAAGCAACAGTCAAGTAAAAAGGCAGAGCATATATTGTATTTATATAATATATATATTGCATAGATATTAAATGGGTGTGAATTGAAAGCCATATCAACAAAATGATGTTGGGTGGAAAGTTCTAAAGAACTGAAATTGCACGAGAATTATTTGAAGAATCAATCTTACAACGTGCATGCCTGATTGTGCTGTATACAAAGGAGAACAATGTGTGAAAACAGGTGAAAGAAAATTCATAAAAGGGTAATATGGAAAAGGTAATTGTGAAATTCACAAAGGCTTTAAATATAAAGATCTTAAAAAAAAATTATCTCAAAATAAACATTTATGTGTAAAGGTAGACCAAAGCATACAAAAGTAGGATTCTAATCGTACAGATGACAATTTTGAAGTAGTAAAACGCGTGATGAATAATTTTATATACTTAAGGTTTTGGACTGCGTGACTCTTAGAAAAATGCAAGTAAGCGTTTAACAGATAACGTATATAAATCATTGACAATACGAAAGAGTTGAATAAGTGAAGACATAAAAAATTATATTGAGTGAACTTATATGGAAGAAGACAAAATAAGACCTAGCAATCTGAGTATGGCTTTTGTGTGTGTGTTTGTGTGTGTATGTGTGTGTGCGTGTGAGAGAGAGACAGAGACAAAGAAAGGGGGTGAGAGAGGGACCGAAAGGATGAAAGTAAAGAAAGAACAGCAGGACAGTTGAGCATATGTGTAGGATCCAATTTAGGAATTCTGAAAGAATATGATAGAGAATAAACTAATAGATTTAACAAGGAAGTTGTAAAAGAAGATAAATAGAGAATAGTAAGTTACTGCAATTCAGAGAGATTCAAACAACCTATATATAGATTCGAGAGTGTATTGCTCATGATATTTTGTGTAACGCCAAGGGAGGTAATTCGTATAAAGTAAGGTGGAAAACGGTGATAAGATACGGTAGTGACCGAGTCGTTATCCATAACACTGATTTGGAGACGAGTGAATGTAGGAAGATACAGGCCACTGACGTTCCTGAGACTTGAATTATTATCTCTTGCTTTCCCATCACTCTTTCTTTCTCCCTCTCCCACATTTTGCGTTAGTGTGATATGCTTTCCGAAATGAAAATTAGTATATAAAACATTTTATTTTCTCTAATTTTGTTACAAGAAAGCACTTTTACATGAAAGAGTTGTATCAGTAACATCAACCATAGTATGCTTGCACGTGCATACGTAGGTCCTCACGTATGTATGCCGATCTTTTAACTTTTGTTTCAGTCATTGGATAGAGGACATGCCGGGGTAGCGCTTTAAAGGGATTAGTCGAACAAATAAATGCTAGTACTTGCTTTCCTTTTAAATCTGGTACTTATTCTTATATGTTCATCTGCCGAACCTCTACGTTAGGTTGATACTAGGAAACAAACATTGGCTGTCAAGTGTTGGGAAATAAACACAACACAAGCACAAGAACATATACAGATCCAACCACCAGCATTATATACATGTATACATGCATACATATAAATATATATATGTATGTGTGTTTCGATACAAGGCGAGGGAGAGGGAGAGAAAGCGGAGAGAGAGAGAGAGAGAGAGAGAGCCTGAGCAAGAGAGACCCGGACTTAGAACACACTACTCCAAAGTACCATGCAGTGGGACTGAATATAAGATCCCACTACGGGAAAGTTTTGACTGATACATGTACGCCTGTGACTCTCACTTTCTGTCTCCCACCTCTCCCTCCCCCTATCTCTCTCTCTGCATATGTATATTATAGATATAGGGTAAAAAATTATTAATTTATAATTAATACATTTTACCAAGTAGTTTCGGTATGGAAAGGAACCATATTCAGTAAAAACTTATACAAGAAGTTTTATATATAATTATAACAATAATTAAGGGTTTAGCAACATGTTGCTAGACCACAAACCGAAAAATTTACAAATAGCAGCCAAAAGACCGTTATTTCTGTTCGGTACAAAATATGACTCCACAGACAACCTCTCTGTAACTCACACAGGACAAAAAAAAGTAGGAAAATAATGAAATCTAACAGTTTTAAATAATATACAAATATATGTATATACACCTACATATACGTACATACCTACATATATATGTATATATACATGCATCTATGTGATATATGTGTACATGACATAAAATATGACATGAAAGATAACGTTGAACACAATGAGAAAGGAAAACAAAAACATAGAAACGAACTTGTTTTTTCGAACAACGAATCAACCGAACCGAGAAACGAGACATACAACATAAAGAATATTCCCCTTCTTCATTTGTCCCTATTTCATCTACTCCTCGTTACGAAGGCAAGGACAAAACGCAACTTCGTTGAAACAGTCCTTCCCGCAAAGCAAATTAAATAAAATTTGGGATTTTTTACGGAGAGTGAAAGAGGTAACAAGAACAGGACAATGAGAACAAAACAGTAGAAACAAACGTTGAGGGCTGTTAAGCCAATACGATAGAAAAATTCTTCTGAATGCTCAGAGGATGAGTTTATGAAGAAGACAAAGGTCTTTAACTACGAATGATTACATAAAGGACTCTTCCAATTGTTAACAGTGTATATTTCTTTATTGCCCACAAGGGGCTAGACATAGAGGGGACAAACAAGGACAGACAAAAGGAATAAATCGACTACATCGACACCAATGCGTAACTGATACTTAATTTAGCGACCCCGAAAGGATGAAAAGCAAAGTCGATCTCGGCGGAATTTGAACTCACAACGTAACGGCAGACGAAATACGGATACGCATTACGCCCGGCGTGCTAACGTTTCTGCCAGCTGGCCGCCTTCAATTGTTAACAGTGTAATAAACCACAATCAGTATCGAAATAGTTAACACATGGAGAATTTATTCATTTTTTTAATAGAAGAATTAATTTAAAAAATTAGAATAGTGTTTGGAATGAGAGAAAGACAAAAAGTATCTTAATGATTTGCACATATATTTGACGTCACCACTTGCAGAATAAAAAGAATAAGAGATAGTTGTTAGAAAATTTCTCTACCTTTATTTCTAAAATTTTTAAACTTATAAACATTTTCATATATCTTTCTGGTGATAACTCTCTCTTTTCTATTTTTTTTTTGCTTCTGCAACGTTTTATTGTTCTATTGTATGCATTTTTCATACTAAGACTTCTCTTACTTGAGCATAATTCATATAACATATATTTTAGGCATCTATTTCAACGTTTCTCTTCTAATATTTTAAGCGTATCTTTCCGTGGATCATTTAGTACATACCTTAGCTTTTCGTTTTATCATACTCAATTATTATTGAAGAATTATAAACACCTTCTTCATATTTTGATCATCTGTCTTGCTGTATCATATCCTTAGGCATAAACATTTATCCTCACATTTACATATCGTATAGAATTCGTGTTTTTTTTTTTATATAGCACACTATTTTGCTATATATTTTTAACTTAGTGTGATAATATGTAATGAACAGTTATCAAACATTCATAATGCAACTGATTCTTTTGATATCCTATACTGTGTCTTCAATATTTTTCCAACATAATTGTGTTAAATGGCTTAGAATTCATAAACATTTAATATTCTCCCTGCTTTACGTTGCTTTGCCATGGTTGTAAAGAACTTACTTTGTACAGTCTGGAGGCGTGTGGTTTATTGATGAGGGTGAAACACTCATGATCATAATATTGTGGTTGAATTATGTGCTTGAGGAAAGTACTTAATATCATATTGGTCCAGTTCAGTCAGCAGGCAAAAACTGGGTATCTTGCAACAGGCTAGCGTCCCGCCATTAAAACAGATTCATACGCCACAGAACCCATGAAACTAGCCTTATAAACTTAACTCTGGAAGGACCTCGGAATCTTTTGTTTTTTGATAAAAATACATACACCAACTCTGTGTTGTCGGCGTATTTCAGTCAACATGCATTAGAGATTTAATAATTTTTCTGACTTTTAATTAGATAAAGTTCATGGACCTTTCCTCAACTATACCTAATTAACACATTCACCTAAGTGTTTTCTTTATTGTTATTCATTTATTGTCAGTTTACAGAACTTCTCCTGTTATTAATAAATTTATTAAGCTATATTTTATTGAATTTCATTTCATATACCCCGCTACATCATTTGTATTGTCATCTTTATATATGCATGTACAGTTTCCAAACATTAGCTTAAATTCTTTACCCATAATTTCAAATGGTCCTGAGAGTAAGCATTTTTAACGAGTTAAATTTTCTGCAGCGGCAGTGTTGCTATAGTGTGTTTATGAAAACCTTCGTTGAATATGTTTAATATTGCTTGGTTATCTCCATTTTGCTAGTTTTTTTTCTACGAATGAGACACACAAAGAAGTTTTAAAATTTGATAAATATAGTATATAAATGAAAGAAGAAACTCTGTCTCAGACCTGAAAAACAATATTTTCTATATATACTAAAAGCGAAACGAACATTCTGATTGTAACGAAAAAAACATTAAACAAACAATGACTATAATAAAAGCAAGAATAACAAAAACCAAGCTAAATGCTGTACTGATTATATTATAAATTTATATTTGCTTTTGTTCTTGAGTTTGGATGTAGAGCACATTTACTATTTTTGCCATAAAGGATCGTTTGACTAGATCTTTATTTTTGTATGTATTATTTGTTTAATCATTGCCTTTTTTTTATTTCACTCTTGTTCTTGGTCTTGTAGTAACGGGACAGACAATAAAAACAAGTATAATAACCCTTCTCGTGCAAAATAATTTGGACCGTTAGATCTGGAGACTCCAATTTTGCTAAATAAATGTGTCCGAAACGCAGGACCATCATAACATGTTTCGAAGTCTATAGAGAACCATAAAATATATAACTTTTTTTTTTTTGAAGACTAATTTATGATGCGTTTGTGCGCCATTTCGGTTCCAGAGCCCCACAAACGTGATTCAATTTCGAAACAGAGTATTTTTTTATGAAAATAAAATCATTAATTCTCCATAATTTGGTGTTAATCATCCGAACTCTTTTCATTTAACAGTTGATTACTCTAGTGGCAGGTCTGCTCATCTGCCTCAGAGGTGCGAATGATACAATTTCATGGAAACTACCTCTCTTAATATAACTATTACAGGATTAAATGAAGTGGGCGTACATTGCTGTTATCAGTTATCGTTCTCTTCCTACTTTGTTGATATTTCCGATTTCCTTCTTTTCAGATTATATTTTAACATTGATTACCTTATATGCCACTATATATGAAACACAAATATTGATTCCAAATTTGCCACACTGCCAGACATTTAGGAAAAAGGGACAACGCGATTACATGGACCCCAGTTTTCAACTGGTACTTCTTTTATCGACCGCGAAAGAAGGAAAAACAAAGTCAACCTCAGCAGATTTTGAACTCAGAATATAAAAAGACGTACAAAATGCGGCTGTGCATTTTGCCCTGTGTGCTAACAATTCTGCGAGTTCGCTGCCTTACCAAGCTCAGCTGAAATATTGGCTCACAAATGGATTGTTTTGAAACTGGTTTGATGGCCAAAATCTTGATTTTAATTCTTTTGCGGTTTAAATTGTGCAATAGTTTTGACCCGAATAAAGATGTAGATATATCTGATTCTTTAGAAAAAATTCTGCAATCAATTCGAAATTGGTATCAAGAAGTGCAATAATGTACGAGGAATACGTGTGGTAGCAGTGACTACAATGCAGCATGAAATAGATAAAAAGAGAGAGAAACTATAACGCAAATTTAGCATCAGTTCCAGAGCAATTTTATTTTACCCCAATAACAAAAAACAAAAACAGACCCGCATCTAAGTTTTTATGTACTTGTCAGTTGAATTGTTTCGAACTATTGCAAGAGAAACTTCAAATCGTAGATAGTTTATGTGATTCACATGATGTAGAAATAAGAAATGAATCTGAAAAATTTATCCAAGCTTTCCCAATGTGAATTTCGTAATGTGTTCACACAACAAAATATCCAATTTGAGGTCTTTTATAAGCTCTGTTCATATCCCTCTGCATCTGAATAGGTTGATTTCACCCATGTTGAAGTATTTGATGAAAACTTTACCTGTGATTATGTCGGCCTAAGAACGTATGTGGACTTCATGCTCATGAGATGTTCATGAGAGGACATTCAATATATTTGGACTCATAAAAATTGTCTGAGAATAGCAATAACTTCTGAAATACAAAGTGTTCCATGACGTCTAAATATAGAAAGGAATCGTCTCAATATGCTACAGCTGGGGTTCCTTCAAGGTATTTCAGATGCCAAGCGTAAAAGAAAAGATTTTTCACAGGTACCGGTGCAGAGTATAGACCTAAGCTTCTAAAACTTACTGCACTTATATTACACGATAAACGTTTGCATTGAAACTTCGTGTGCTAACCAGTCACTGTTATTTATGAGCAATAAACAGATTATGAGATAAAAACTAGGTGCTTGGAAGTGTGTCTTTATCCTTTGTCAAGCCTCTGCAGCGAGCCTGTTGTTTTATGTAAATGTGGCCTGGGTGCCCTATATACCATAATGTTTCAATCTAGTGTCTGGTGCCTATTAAATAATATGCAGGTATATATGTATATATATATATATATATATATATATTATATATATATATATATATATATATTAACAAATATGTATGTATGCATCTATCTATCTATCTATCTATCTATCTATCTATCTATCTATCTATCTATCTATCTATCTATCTATCTATCTATCTAATTATCTATCTATACATAGAGATATATAATGATATTGACATATAAGTTTGTTATTTTATACATGGTAGACTTTTCTTGACAATTATATACATTATTTTGCTACTCAACACAAACTTGCCTGATATTTTGCGAGTTGGTATTTCAATAATATTTAAGTGTCAACACTACTTTTAAAATATTCAGTCAATCAATCACTTCTGGTGAATATAGCATATAATGGCATGGAAACAAATCTAGTGTGATATATCGCCTTTAGTCCTGGCTAAAATGGAAGCTGAGATATGTCTAGCGCCGTAGGAAACATCAATAATTTACAGTTACATAACTGACATTGATGTCTGCTACTTTTTAGAATATCATATTGATTTTCAAGAAATCATGACCTCGTGACACCTCAACAATATGGAATTTTATCACCTGAAAACAAAATATTTCGATTATTAAATGAAGACGGAGTTGGCCATACGGATAGACTGTCAGACCATTGACCTCCCTTCAATGTTTCCAAGTTAGAGGATATTACGCATACTGCTGGTTGGGGTCGACGGGGATCAAAGAAAGCCAAAAACGGTGCTCGAAAAAGATATTAATTTTTCTGAAAAGATACTTCTTTCTCATATAACCTGCGACAAAGCCAAAAATTCGCAGCAAATATTTAATCGACTAAAACGTCCTCATCACTTGACTGGTACTTTATTCTCTCGAACCCAGAGGATTTGAACTAAGAAACAATAGAGTTAGAATATATATCGTACCCTAATGCACGTTATTCGACAGTCTGTCCATTCTGTGAATTCGCTGAAATTATCAAGTTACATAGATAACGAAACGTTTCGCGTGAAAACATGCTAAATGAGATAGAGTTGAAATAATCACCTTAGAGTGATGTACTGTGTTTAATCCGTTTCAAAAGGTACCAGATATATACTGAGGTCTGGAAGAGTGAATGGTGTACTTTACTACAACAATTTTAGTGAAGAGTAATCAATGGCTCGAAAGTTTAAATGAATTATTTTTATAGTATATTAATGCAAATGACAGTAATTAAGAAGACAGCGATGCAAAACTGGTGAAAGAGAAAAACAGTACAAGAAAGCAGTGTATTAGAAACAATTAAACTACTGCCTATAGTTGAAGAATAGCCAAGACGAAGCTATTGGATGAATGAATGTCAGTTTACATCAACCAAACTTTAAGAGAGAATAACAAAGATGAAAAGAAACAAGAACGCATACAAATCTGCCATCTGAATTTGTATTAAAGAAAACAGGTCATTTATAGGACGGACAGGTCAGTTCTTTTGTTGACCATTGTTATAATAATGGTCTTGTAAGTTTCAACAAACCTTTATTTCACTTCAATTCCGACAGTTCTCTTCTATTTTATATCTATATTATTCTATCCTTATTGTTATTTTTTTAGATTTCTTTTTCTTTTTTCTTTTTGCTTTTCCTTATTTATGTATGTTTCTCCATTATAGTTTCCCACTATGATATAGAAACTGGACAAAAGCGATATAGAGAAACAATAGATAATAAATGATAGACGCTATTTTCTTTTATGTGTTTAAATGTAGATCTCTTTCAGCTTTAGATTGACACGTTTTGTCTATAGCAGAAAAGCTAGTCACTGATTTATTTCAACGAAAATGTGAGCGTCTTATATGTCTAAAGAAAACGTCCCTGTGAAATCAAATTTAATAGCAACCAGAATATGAGAAAATTACATTTATCTTTTGAATCATCTTAAAAGAGAAAAAATTATAGTTTCTTTAGGGTTATTGCTTGCTTTTGATAACTCGACAAGAATTATCTGATAAGTTTGTTTGCATAAATTCCTTTATTTCTTAAGCATAATATATGGTAATGTTTGGCTTTTAATTAAAAATAAAGATAAGAAACGAATTAACAATAACAAAATAAATATTCAGAAATTACAAAGCTGTCAAACAAAGGAATTACAATTAAAGAGATCGGCCTTGAGATTAGTTCAAAGTACACAGGAACTCAAACACAGTCTGTGTAGCTATTTGAGGGTATGTTGCAATGTGTGTATATCTGTGATTGGATGAGCGAACATAAGTGTTGAAAGTGCGTGTCTTTTTCCTAGTTGGTGCGTATCTTTGTTCTGTCCTCTTTCAGTATGCATGTAGTTTATATATGTATTTATCAGCTGTTGTATGTATATATACTGGGTCTAACTAATCTACGTTCATCAGAGTGTGCTCACACACACGAACATACAAACACCCACATATATCTGTATACACATACACACACACGTGCATATAAATATTGTATACTTGAGGTTATACAGATCTATGTATATATCTATATATGTGTGTGTCATTACAAATTGAATCGTACAATATTGCGTTTGAGCGCATGCGTGTGCCTGCTGCCTTGCATCTCTATTTCTATATGTGTGTATCTGTGTGCACAAGCGTGTATATGTGTGTGTGTGTATGTGTGATTATTTCTGGTGTGTACATCTATATATTTAATTTCGGTTCACTAGTTCCCATTCGTAATTTGTTATTAGATCTCAAGAGAATATTGCAGTATTAAGCGATAAGAGATTCCCAATAGCATTCCTAAGATTTTTCCTCTCCGATAAACACCTGCCTAAATTAATAAGTTATTAAACTATTAATCCTAAAAGTTCATGACAACAAACGCATTTGTGATTTACTTTGAGAATTATATAATCACATTGCTACAGAGACAAAACTAATAGCATACAAATCGCAAAATATAAAGATGGAAAGAACTAACGAGAAGCTTTGCCTAACGAACATAATGTGTATCAGTGCGCATGTATGAAGGCATGTATGTATACGTAAACACACACTGAAAGGCATAGACACATACACACATTCATATACAGAAATTGAGCCACATAGCGCGAGATAGTTACCAACTATATACCTGTATATGTTCTTGCGAGTGTATGTATGTATATATATATATATAATATATATATATATATATACATACACATCCATACATATGAATACATATTATATAACTATATACATATATGTATATAGTTATATGCATATATATATATATATATATATATATATATATATATATATACACATGCATACATCTATTAATATACGTTTGTGTTTTATCGATAAAGTTGACTCCTGCACGTCTAATTCGTAGTTTCTTGGAGTTGAGGCATTCTTCAAATAGCATATCAATGAAAATGCTTGGAATCCGTTTAAGGCACGCACACATACAAAAACTCATATGCTCACGCACAGACAAACACGTACATATATATGTATGTATGTATGTATGTATGCATGTATGTATTTATGATTGAGGTTGAGGTCGGTTTGTCTGTGTATATTGGTAAGCATGTATGTATGTAGGTATGTATGTGTAAATATGTAGCCACACACATATATGCATGCGAGCACATGCAAAAGGACATATATTATAAATACGTTTGTAAATCGACTATGCTGGAAATCTTCCTGCTATGCAGAAGAATATGAATTATTTTTAAGAAACAACACGGTATTCAGGTGTTATCTTAGGTATAATTAAATAATTCCCTATATTTCGGGCCATTGAGCCACCAACAAAATAAATCAATTGAAGAAATATCGGGAGATTATGACTGTTGTCAAAAGAGTTGTCTAACACCTCATCTAAACGTTTATTGTAAGGAAAGTCATAGCAGTAGCATCGGAATTCATTTTATCGTATTATTATCAGTATGAGGATTATTTTTTTCTCTTATTGTAGTAGAAGCAGTTATCATGGCAACCACTGTAGTAAGCCTGAGATATTTTGCAGCATCGAAGTAGCAACAGTCATTGTAGAATTTGTATAAGTTTGTTGTTGTTGTTGTTGTTGCTGTTGTTGTTGTTGTTGTTGTTGTTCTTCTTCTTCTTCTTCTTCTTCTTCTTCTTCTTCATTCTCTTCTTCTTCTTCTTCTTCTTCTTCTTCTTCTTCTTCTTCTTCTTCTTCTTCTTCTTCCATTCCAGCTCTTTATGTACAGAGTTCAAATAATGCCGGGATCAAATTTGCTTTCTTTGATCCAACTAGATAAGAACTTCGAAGAGGTGATATTCAGAGTGGTTAGCCTCGCCGAGAGATAGGTTCAAATAAAACTATCACTGAATAGATATGTGTAGGTTGAAAGGACCGACTTTGCATACCATATATACTGTCACCTTACAGTAATGGTTTACCCCGCTTCATGGCTGACCAGAACGGAACTCTTCCTTTTCCATTTTCTGCTGAAGGGATATGGTGTGCTGCTCAGGACATCCATTGTATTGAGTGGCTCATGATACAGACATACGTTGTATTATCACATCTCCAAATTCTCCTCGAAAGTGAGCAAATGTGGTTGACTTGCCAGATGTGATAGTCACCGCTCGTCTCTTAGGCAGAACTACAGTCTTGGATCAAGCGCAGACTGATGCTGCACGCCTTGCAGTTAAGGAGTTCAGAGTCTGCCACCAGTCAGACAATGTGGCCGATAAATGTTCCAACGCGGCTTTCTTGAGAGGATTAGTGGTTGGTAAGATTAACATCCTTGCGGAATCTCAGGGCATCGGTAACTATTTGATTTTTCCCGCAGAACTATTGGGTGGAGCCCACACATAATTTCTAGAAACCCTGACCTGGCACTGCTACCGAAAGTCATTGCCTGTTAAGGGTACACTTTATATTCTTCTTCTTCTTCTTCTTCTTCTTCTTGAAGATTCCGAATGATTCTCATTGGGAAACAATATCATTAATACCGGATCACAACCACTTTCCATAGATATCGAGGATATTTCGTACAGTCCTTCCTATTTCCAGCAGAGTAGAGAACAACCAGCGTCCAAACGTTGATGTTATAATTTTATAACAGGCGCAAAGAATAAGACAGAGAAAATAGAAAGAACGAAGACGATAGAAAAAAAAAAGAAAATAAGAAGAGAGAAAGAAGTATACTTAATCAAACAGTTTTCTTTAAATTTGATGATATTCTCCTGTCATCTTAATCATTCCTCTAGAGCGTGATACCAATAACCCGCAAACATATTTCTCAATACACATTATGACAAGTGAAAAGGAAGCAGATCCAGAATATTTTCTAGAATATGCACTTTCAATTCTCCTTCAGAATTGCAGCCGCTTGAAACGAAATGTTCAGCAAGTTCTGTCGAACTACTGTTATTGTGCCTGACGTCGAATCTGTATCCATTAAACCTTTTGTTTAATTGTTTTTCTGTTGTACAACCAACATAAATTATGTTGTGTTTCGTGCATTCTGCAGCGTACGCCAAATGGGAATCTTTACATGTTCCACCTTCTGTATAAATCATAACATTTCTGTTATGATTTTTGATGGAATTCACTTCACTCATGTTGTTGCACAAGGAACAGGACTTACCTCTCTTGCGGCTGTTCTTTAAGGTACAGCGTGCAGATTCTCCAATGTGCGTTTCCTTGGAGTCAGATATAGAGGTCAATAATTCTCTTATATTCTTATTCCGTCTAAACGCTACAATAGGCGGCTGAGGAAATATGTGTTTGAAACGAGGATATTTTTTCACCACATGCTGGTAACTTTCATGCATCACTTTTGAAATGCCAGCGAAATGTCGGTGCCAGTTAATCACTAAAGGAATTCTGTCATCCATTGTATTGTGTTTGCTAAAATTATGCGTGTATATTTGAGTATCTTTGCTAAAATTAGCTATTTCATTTGCTATTTCCTTTAATCGTGATTCACTGTAACCGCGTTTGACATAGTGACATACAAACGCATTTGAATGTTTCCAGTAATCCCCTATGTCAGTACAAATCCGTCTTAACCTCAAAAATTCGGATTTCAGATTTGACCGAATAAGATGATATGGATGATCGGAGCGGCGGTGGAGATAAATGTGGGATGACGTGGACTTGCAAAATAACTCTGTCACTATTCTATCTGCAGAGAACTTGAATTTTGTGTCCAAAAATTCAACACTAGTTTTTGAAAAAATTAGACGTAAATTTTATGTTGGACTTAAAGCCATAGTGTCTAGCTTCACAGTCACAGAAATACAAGAAGTCCATTAAACTATCTTGTGATATTTCCCTGACAAAAAATACGTCGTCAATGAACCGTAACCAGAGTATTGGTTCATGACCATGTAGAGATTTGAATGTCTTCAGTAACTGTGTCCCGAATTTGGTCATGAAGACATTAGCAAAATTAACTGCCATGGGTGTACCCATGGCGCAACCCTTCCTCTGGTGGTAAGAGCTTTGTCTAAACTTCATTGTGTTACTTTCTAACACAAACCTCAATAATCTACAGAGAAAATTTGATGGAATACTTTTGTTTGGCCGCTTTTCGAAGTCATCCATGCATGCTTCTGCCTCTTCATTGTGGTCATTATTGGGATGTAAGGATGAAACATCCATAATTACCAAAAAACTGTTCTCAATTCGGCATCGGTGCTTAAAAAACCTTTTGATTTTAGATACAAAATCAAAGGTATCCCAAATATAGGAACATGATCGTTTTGCGACGGTGAATAGAAAGCCATCCAGCCATTCCGAAATTATGGCCGTGCAACATCCGCTGCAAATTGGGCGTATTAGAGGAAATCTTTCGAGCCTTTTGTGTATTTTAGAGAGACCATAAAATACAGGTGTTGTTCTTTCTGACTTTAAAATCTTAGATTCAGCCTTATTAACAAAATTGTTTTCCTCCATTTCCAGAATTATTTTGTCAAGTTCCTCTCTGTAATTGGGGTTTGAATCGACAGGTAATTCTTCATATGAAGTTTTGTCATTTAAACTTCTTCACAAACCGAAATATACTCACTTTCGTCCATAATTACGATAGCGCCTCCCTTATCTGCTATCTTAATAACAATAGAATCGCTATTAGCTAGACGTCGGAGTGCTTAACGTTGGGAATTTGTGAGGTTATTCCAGGACTTCCTTCCACTTGTTTTAATGCTTTCTTTAATGTCTGCCTGACAAGATTCAAGAAATTTCAGTTGTGCTGTGAACGTCCATCCCGAACTTTATCTGGATACCAATCGGAATTCTTTTCAGTCCAATTATGCCAGATTCGATCATCATCATTTTTATGTTTAGTAAACATAGGGTTTTCCGTCTCCTCGTTACCAGTTTTTCCAAAAAAAATATTCTTTCAGCTTGTAACGGCGGAAAACTGAAATAGCCCTTGAGCTAGTATATTCCTGTCGAAATTCTTAGTGCTTGGGCAAAAACTCAGTCCAAACTCTAAGACTGAGACATAGTCGGGCGAAAGTTTTAGTTTAGATAAATTTATGACCGACTTATTCTCTAGTCTGGTGGTTTTTCTCGGGCAAGTGGTTTGCAGATTCTTTTTCTCATTAAATTCCTGACTACTTTTTGGGCTTTGTTCAAAATATTCACTTAAAACACGGAACCTATCGGGTGATAACATTTATTCTGAATGTTCATGTGAAAAATTATAATTTTTAGTCGTCCTTCTAGGAGTAATCCATTTCTGGGTGGGTGATAGAAAGTGAATGACTTCTGTGGTTTTTGTAGACATTTGAAAAACCTTTACTTTCGGGAAGGGAACAAATTTATTGTTTTCGAGGCAAAATCTTAAATGCGCCCGCATTTTTGACTGATCAATAGAAAATTCTCTGGAGCATTTCCAATGACCAGTTAAAATGCATGCGCCAGGGCAAAAAGGCCACAATCGGATGCGGCAACTTGGGGATTAATTATATGAACTTGTTGAATTGTAGGAATAATGTTTGACAGGCGTCTAAGGAAAATCGTAATGTAAATTACAGCTTTTGCGTTTTATTCCTTCTCACATTTGGCTTGTCAGCCATGTTAGTTTCGCAAGACGCCAGCGTTGAACCCAATCCTGGGCCAATGGATTTTATACCATTCAAATATGAAACAGAAATTGAGAAATCGACATTTCTATCAGTGAAAAAACTTAATCGTTTTCGTGCTAAAGTCAAGAGCCATCTATCATTTCTGGAAACATGCAAACAAGAAAAAGTTATACCGGACGGTCTTACATCAAATATAACAATATGTGCATCAAAGCCTGACAATTCATTGATCCAAAAGTTTAAATTAATTGGTGAGAGCAATTCATTTAAGTAAATGAAAGCTCTTATTGAACACTATCGTTCAAAATTAATACTGCTTGTTGCAGATATTAAGGAGATTTCGAGTGTCCTTGAAAAGGTATGTTCTTCTAAAAATCGTTTGAACTTTTTGTGTAACTGTGTGATGAACTTTGGAAAAAAAAGTAAATTTTAACCCTGATGAAAAAAAAAAGTTGAAAAAGCTGATTTCCCATTTCCCTGAGCAACGGGATATTTTGGTTGAGAAGATTTGCTTTGAAATATAAGAAGTCATTTTTCTTTCAGGACAAATATTATATGATAAACTCATTGACGCCTGGTTGAAAATCGTAACGGAAAAGTTTCCAGATATTTCAATACAACCAGCTATTTTTTCTCACACGGAATTTATAACATATAATCAACACCGCACACTGTTTATTCATCACACCAGAAACAATCATTTTGTTTTGTAAACCAATTTTTTCGGAGATGTTTATATTTATGACAGTTTGAATTTACCAGTTACGCAGGAAGTAATGGCACAAGTAACAACGTTGTAGTCACCACAAACAAACATCATTCCTACAATTCAACAAGTTCATATAATTAATCCCCAAGTTGGCGCATATGAGTGTGGCCTTTTTGCCCTGGCGTATGCATTTGAACTGGTCATTGGAAACGCTCCAGAGAAGTTTCTATTTGATCTGTCAAAAATGCTAGCACGTTTAAGATTTGGCCTCAAAAACATAAAAGAAAATGTTCCTTTCCCGACGGGTGGACTACAGTTCCGGACTCAAAGCAAGTATGGTACTAGTACGTGAATCAGGAAGATTCAACGATATTGTTATTTTCAACTTTTCTGATTTCTTTGACTACTGCTTCTACCGATCTAAGCAAGTTGGTTTGCTGAGCTGGCCTACGGTCTTCAGACCTATCGGACACTGACTGTTGGAGCCTGTTAGTGGGATAAGGAGATTGCGTGTAGCGTGCAACAGCAACAACAATTATTATTATTATCATTACTAAGGCAGCGAGCTGGCTGAATCGTTACCACGCCGAACGAAACCCTTAGCTGCATTTTCTTCGTTTTTGCGTTCTGGGTTCAAATACTACCGAAGTCGATATTACTTTTCATTTTTCGCGTTCGATAGATTGAATAGCCGTGAAACACTGGGAGTGGGGGTGATGCTATCGACTAGTTTCCACCCTCCAAAAAGAAAGGATTTTTATTATGTCCATGCCCAAAATTTGTGCCTACCGCATGGCAGATTCTTCTTCTTCTTCTTCTTCTTCTTCTTCTTCTTCTTCTTCTTCTTCTTCTTCTTCTTCTTCTTCTTCCCTTTCTCCTTCTTCTTCTTCTTCTTCTTCTTCTTCTTCTTCTTCTTCCTTTCTCCTTCTTCTTCTTCCCTTTCTCCTTCTTCCCTTTCTCCTTCTTCCTTTTCTTCTTTTCTACTCCAGGCACAAGGCCCGACATTTTGGGTGAGGGGG
This sequence comes from Octopus sinensis, assembly GCF_006345805.1. Classification (NCBI taxonomy): domain Eukaryota; kingdom Metazoa; phylum Mollusca; class Cephalopoda; order Octopoda; family Octopodidae; genus Octopus; species Octopus sinensis. The sequence goes on along the minus strand of NC_043003.1, from coordinate 76,192,292 downwards.
CCAGTCAATTAGATCTACCGCAGTATGCAACTAGTACTTAATTAATCGACCCCCAAAGGATGAAATGCAAAGTCGAGCTCGGCAGAATTTGAACTCAGAGCGTGTGTGTATTTGTGCCTGTATTTCCCCTTTCCACAGTTTGACAACCGGTGTTACTGAGTTCGGCCCTGCGTGGCTTAATAAAGAAATCTATGTGTCTGTCTGTCTATCTATCTATTTATCTATCTATCTATCTATCTATCTATCTATCTATCTATCTATCTATCTATCTATCTATCTATCTATCTATCTATCTATACGCTTCTATACGTATTGACTCTTGAGCCACTACTGCGGAAGCTGGCGACTCTGAGGGGCATCCCGCGAGAATTAGGATGCGGGACGAGCGTGTCTGCATACGCGGACGACGTCACCGTCATAGTGTCAAGCCACGAGCACATCGAGCGGGTCGGCGAGACACTGAAAGACTACGAAGCGGTGACAGGAGCAAAAATCAACCGGGAAAAGTCAGTGGGCTTGCGGCTCGGCACCTGGAGAAGCAAGCCCATGCCGTCCACCAGTACCTCCGTCGTGGGACGCTGGACAGACGGCCTGGTTGAGTTGCTCGGGGTCTGGTTCGGTCCGGACCTCCAAATGGAGAAGAACTGGAACGAGATAACGAGTAGGGTGGTCACTCTCGCCCAGCAATGGGCCGAGAGGAGGAAACTGTCCCTAAAAGGTCGGGCGGAGGTGGTGAACGCGTACATCGCGTCCATCATCTACTACCGCCTGACCGTCGTACCTTGTCCCGACCCTACCATCACCAAACTAGAACGCATCCTCTTCCGCTTCTTGTGGAAAGGATGCGTCCCGATGGTCAGGCGATCCATTTGCTGTCAACACCCGTTAAAAGGAGGGCTGGGCATGCCGTGGTTGATGATGCGCAGACACGCGCTGAGACTGCGACATCTCCGGCTCTATGTAGACGACGGTGAACAGGTGTGGTCGCCGTTTGTGAGGCACGCATTCCCGCAACTCGTCTCCATGACCGAACTACAGTCGTGGATCAAAAAGAGGCCGAAGAAGGGCGAATGGCACCGCGAGTGTCGCGTTGCTCTCAAGCAACTCTGCCGTCCCGGGTCGACCTTGAGTGACTTCAACACAACCAAAGCATTCTATAGGGGATTAGTGGAGGGGAGGTACGACGACGAGCTCGGGGCAAACCTGGGCGTCGACGAAGAATACCTGACCCGCCTGTTTCAAACGACTTTCGGCCGGGACCTATGGACAACTTCCAGAGATCCCTGGCCTGGCGGTGCTACCGAGAAGCGCTACCCGTTCGGGATAAGCTCTATAGGCATGGCTCGAGAAACACGGGGCCGACCTGCCCGAGATGCGGGCAGAGCGACGAAACCGCTCTGCACGCAATCGTGCAGTGTCCAGCAATTTCCCACCTGTGGGCTTATGTCGAACGACTGCTGTCACGTGTGGGACGTGTCGGTTTATCAGCCGAGTCTATCGTTAATATCGTCACGCCTCCTTCCTTCAAACGGGAAGGAAGAGCTATTTTTATCATACTTGTGGCTATGGCGAAAGAATGTATGGTGGACGCGTCTGAAAGGATTAGAGACAAACACTTTCCTCTCTGGTCAATCTCTCATCAACTTCTTCAAGTATCACTTGAAGAAAAAAGTGAGAGAGTAGAGAGGCAAGTTTTGTCTAGTGAATGTTTTAAAAAAAGATGGGTGAATGTAGCAAGGATGGCACGTATGAATGACGAAGCCACCTTGACTATGATTCTATGAACCGTAAAAATTAATACAGAGAGTTGCTTATTTGCAAAAAAAAAAAAAAGAAAGAAATATAACATGTGACTTCATTGACCGAGGTTACCGTGGTCTTTTCCGTAGGCTTTTCTTTCCACGGGTAAACCTCACCTGTCCCCCCTTTACACTTCATATTGACATTTCTGTGATAACGATCCCTATTGATCAATTTTTTCCTCTCCCCCTTTTTTTTAACCCCCCACTTTTTTTTTGTCCTCTTTCTCTCCTTTTACGATCCCCTTTGATCGACCCCCCCTTTTTTATTTTATTTTTATTTTATTTTTATTTTATTTTATTTTATTTTTTTCTTATTTTTTATTTTTTTATTTTTTTATTTTTTTATTTTTTTTAAACCTTCAAAAGAAAAGCTCTACCTTGTAATTTGTTCTATCTGTGTGCAGCCCTGTGTGGCTAATAAAGAAACATATCTATCTATCTATGCACACACACACGCATCCATATATTATATGTATGTATGTATGTCAGCAAATAAAGGAACCGTGCTTTGTTTAAAACAGCTAGTTAATTGTACACAGTAGTAACTTGTCATTAGGAAACTAATTATTTATTGCTATACAAGCACGGTGTGAAATTTATCCTGTACTTTGATCTCTGATTAAATGGGAGAATAGATATGTAATATTCGTGGAATATATTTACAAGGTTGCATTCTGTTTTATTTTCAACTTTCTTGTTTTGTACCTGTAACTGATTTTTATTGCAGCATATTGAAACTATTTAAAGGATAAGTCGGCGCTAATTACTTTAATTTTTCTCTTAATGAAACATCAATACTGAAATATAGTTGTTATAATTGCATCGTTTTCATACAGAATCAATATGTTGCCTGTAGCCCTGCCTTACTGTAGTTAAATTAGTTGATCTACATAGTTAAAATGTACTTATTAATTACTGCGCTCTGTATAATCGATAGCCCCTTAATATGTGACATTCTGTTAAGGCAATGTCAGACACCAAAGTGTTTCAATCTTACCTCTCCTCCTGATGATAGGCGCAGAAGAACTAACAAGCAAATTCTTCTACAGTTGACAAGAATATAATGTGTATGTCATAAACGTTCTAAATGATAATTATTATTGGTATAAGATTTTTGTATATGGTTATCTGTATTGGATTATTGTAGATCAATTTTGCTTTCTATCGATTTCAAGGTCAATAAATCACAAGTGAAGTACAAGCAGTTTTGCTGTGTTTATGTCCCCGTAAAATACCGTTACCTGACGTTCTTCATAAATATCAATTTTTAAATAATACGGAGGATACCAATAACTTCAGAGTAATACCGCTCACAACTGCTCGCCGGCATTTAGCCCCTCCGATTGTCTATGACCCCCACTCCGTTTGTTGTTGTAATTTCTCTCTGCAAGCATGACCGACGTGATATATTGCGTCTTATGACATGTAAAATAAATGACTTCTTCCTTCATCGCAGGGACTCTTCTCTTATTAACAAGACGCTATGGCATATTGAACTTCAGCTGTAAAATATGATAACGTGATCAGTACCATATTTGGTGAACAATGTTCCAAGTTAAAGTAGAAGTGTGAAATATATTATTCCACGTATTGCAATTGTATTTAATATATAAATAAACAAATAAATTAAATTTCTACAATACGATCTCAAGTAGGATTTCATCGCATATCTCTTAAAACTCATAAAATATTTCTCAGTGTTACGACATAATTAAAATATGTTATTGTTAGAAAACTAAGATTTTATCGTGAATTTAGAAAATCAAGAAATCGTTATTTGTGGAAAGTTTTTATGAGTAAATATTCAGGAAAATTGAAACAATGTCAACGTTAGGAAATAGAAATTGAATATGTCATGTCGCAAAATTAGTTTGTACCGATCCTGTGTAACATGAATGAGCCAAACTGGAGGAAAGTTAACGAGGTTGTTCAAACAAGACGGTCACCCTCTTCTCGAAGGCCCAGTGAATTATAGTAACGTGTCTGTAAACTCAGTCCGAGACTCTTTCAAGAACTGTGGATGATGCTGAACATATTGGGACCCTGAAGGAGAATTCGAAGAAAACCAATTAAGGACTCGATATCTCTATTTCATGGGCCACGATTAGCTTCAAATCATCAAAATTGAGATCTCTTGTGCTGGAAAAAGTGGTAGAAAGAATTTACTTCATCTTGTCTAGTTATGCCATCCCAATATCAACACCATAGCTAGTCAATAGCTTGGGGAAACTTACTGAGGCCAGTACTTTTCCTATTTATCTCTCTGTTAAAAATAAGGTTTGCACTGCTATAGAAACATATGGGCTCCGCGACAGCGGTGGCCATACCACTGCAACACGAATTAAAACCCTGTCACTGTTTAAGTATACTATTTTAGTTGCCATCGTTGTGCCAGAGGCTCAGTTCTAGTTGTATATTATTTGGTTGGTTTAAAGGTAAACACTTCCTTACAAACATTCCTCTTCAACCTCAGCTACATTGTTGAAACTTCGTCTGTGTGGAAAATGAACCATAACTCATAGAAAGCGATAAACTGATGGTGCAAGAGCCGGACTATATCCAGGGTGAAGCAGTACTTCCAGACTCGGAAGTTCCTAAAATTTCGGCTAGGTCATATTGGGAGTGTGTGTTGGCGCATTGTCATGCTGGAAGAGAGTACATCTTCGCTTGATCAATTCAGGAAAGCGGGGTTTTAAATCATGATATATTCGCTGCAGCTGTCGATCATAAAAGTTAGAGTTCACATCGTGACTGTGAAGGACAACAAGTTCTAAACTTTCATCGGAACGAAGCCACAGATTTCTCTTAATTAGAGTTACGAAAATAGATCCAATTTTCGTCCCTACCAACAATTGGATGCCAAAAAACAGGCCATCTTGAGGATTTGTCAGCAGATGTTTGCAAATGTATACACGTCGTTGAGCCCGGCGTCAGGGTACAGCATCTGTTCATAAGGTCAAGATAATGGAGGTATCGATTGATGGTGCTATGTGAAGGACCATGATTCACCGGCAATATACAAGTGCTTGGTTATTGTACAGCCATTTCAAGTAATGCCACACCTTCCACAAAACAAGGTTTCCATGACCTTGGTTTGTCTAGCAAGTTGGTGTCACCTTCCTTGAAACGTCTGAACCAGATTCGTTCCACACGTTCATGACAGTTCCTGGGCCTTCTACATAATTATTTCCCAAGCCGCTACCGTTTCGTCCCTTTTTTGTACAGGTAGCGTGAAATCGTATTAATTGCATTTTTTATCATTCATTATCGAAGCTGTAAAATAAAGAATAAATAATTAATCTCTGTATGTTATATATGAAAATAATGATAATAATAATAAGCAAATCAGTAACGATTGGACAAGTTCTTTCAAGTTAATGAACGTTAGTGGAAATCCTTAAAATTCTTTGATTTACTTCGTATACGTGTACGTTAGTGTTATGAATTTTTCACAACCTAATAACCCTTTACTGTAATTCGATGTAAAATGTTATAGAAGTCAGGATGATACAATTTGTTTTGCTTTATTTGAAAGAAACATCCCCCAACTTCCAACTTTAGAAACTGAGCACCGATTTTGACTCAAATCATGCAAAATTCTAGAGGGTGTTCATAACACCTGCTCAAGATTTTAGGAAACTTGGTATGCTAGCTCAATAGTATATCTCAGATTTCAGCTTTCTAGTTGTAGTTGCGGAGTTAAGGGCTTTTAAGACTATAATCACTAGGTGGCATTAGATCCACACTACAGTATTTTCGTTGCCTAAATGCACGAGAGATGTGGAATAAAGGTCTACTTGTACATTTTAAAGATTACTGAATTGAAATTGCCCTATGCAAAATTTCAAAACTAAGCTATTTTAAGACAGAGCCCACTACAAGCATTCGGTAACATGCAAAATTAAAAACAATACATATTTTTAACTTTATAGGCTTAATCCCAATTTAAATAACTGTATAAGCAAAAGGGTGCTGAATGGTAGTAAAGTTTTAAACATAAAGCATTAATATGTTTTGTTAGATAGAATAAATCGAAGACGAAGTTTCTACTTCTTTTTACAAACATCATGAACATCTTGAAGCACTTGATTGCCCGTTCTACAGTCTGATTTGTTTTTTACAGAGTTCAATGCTTTTTTTTATGAACTTGCAGGTTACCACATAACTTCTGATAATCATGTACATTGAACATTTGGTAAGTGAACCAAAAATATGCCCAGCTGTAAGAGATGAATCGACAAATATTGAGAAGCAAAACTCTTTTCACTGGTAGAAGGATAAATGTCAAAAGAGAATTCCATCTTGCATTACTTAAGTTGAGAATTCCATCTCTCATTACATAAGTTGGGTAATTTTTGAAATTCTACAGTAGGAAATATGCCAGTTTCTTCAAAGAAACGAAAAACCCTGGTCAAATGAAATAGTAATTTCATGTAATCTCCCTATTCTGCTGATTCCGTAATCTTTTCTTCACCATTGTTGAAGTTAGCGTGGAGTTTCTCGTAATTATTTAGAAGCCCTGTGATGAATGTATATTCAGTATTAGGAGATGATATTTTCTCCAAGTTCGTTATTCATTACAACACGAAGAAATATATCAAGGATATGATGCTGACAATCAATGAATTGTAGTTCTTTCAAACCCTTTTGACCAAACAGTCTTTGCAACTGAGTGACAATGCCATTTCTTTTCCCAGTGTTCATACTCGTATCAGTGCCAATCATCTTTACACAGTTCCATAAATTGTACTCCTCTAAAACAGCTGTTATTCCTTTCACAATAGTATCGGCATTTCTGTTTCGTATTCAGAGTTCTTCCAACTTAACTTCCCTGTTCATTCTTTAAAGCTTACACTCGGTATTCTTGGTTATCAATATATTTAGCATCAAAATTACAATGATGGTAAATGTAAAAGTTTTCTAAATGTTGTTTTTGCTTCATTTTCTTTTTTTGTTTAATAGCTTCTTTGATAGTCATTTTCTAAATACCAGATTGGGAATGAGTCTCGGCACTGAATCCACCTTGAGATAATTGTCGACAAAATGTTACATCTTTTGGGGTTGATAGCTTGGAAGATATTACTAACTTGGTTGAAGTTCCAGTTTTCCTATAAGTCCTCCTTGTTTGTGTGGATCTTTCATCTGATTTTTCGCACTCTTGATATTCACTTTCCGTCTCTGCTTCAGAGGTTGATGATGACACTGGGGTTGCTCTGGTTGAAGTTGCCATTAAGGACACCTTTCTTCTTTTGGATTGATAGTTTTGGAACTGGCTGTCTTTCCATTTGCATACCCAACCTACCCCTTGTTTTCAATATGAAGATAATATAACCTTCTATCCTCACTGCACAGCTATTCACCGTTTTCCTTTTGTGATGCCAAAAATTTCTTTCAATGAATCATATTTTCCTCGTTTTATGCATTTGTCGTAGGCATTGAACACTTTTTTCCACTAAAGCTTGTATATTTTGAATTGATAAATATGGGAAATTTAATTTCTTTTGCCATAAAAAGCTACTTATTTCGAAGCTTCCTTTGTTCTTTCTTTCCTTCCTTTGATGGTTCCTTCAAGGAACCGGTAGTGACCGACAATTTGAAGATTCATTGATATCCTGCAGTTGTTTTCCAAAGAATTCTCTTCAGGAGGAACAGGTCTTCTTTTCTTATGTGAGCCTTGAAATTGTACGAAATTCTTCGTTCAGATATTTTTTGTTTCCTTGAGTGTCACAAGCACTACTATTATGAGACATTATTCTAGATATCCTAATTGGATAAGTCTACTATTCTGAGAAACAGTTAATATAGTCAGAGTTTTTAGCGTCACAGAAATAAAAAGGAGATGAAGAAGATATTTCCTAGAGTAAGGCCTAAGTGGTAACAAATTAAAAAAAGTCTATAACTCCTAAAATGCTTAAACTTGAAAGCTAAAATGTGAGATATACTGCTTCTGAATTACTCGCCAAGTTTGGTAAACGCTTGGGTACGCATTATGAACCCCACTGGAATTTTGCATGATTTGAGTCAAAAGTCGCGTTGGATACTTCAGTTGGCGGTAGGGTGGTAGTGAAGTTTTTCTTTTAATAATTAAAACAAAGGTTATTTTTCCCTACTTACATAAACTTGTTTCTTGACATTTTTGATACAAGAAATCGTTTGATTCCAAAAACATCAAAACGTAAGTAGCAGTAGCGTACATATATACAGAAAACATACATGTACACACGCACACGCGCGCGCGCACACACACACACACATTGACAAACAGACACATATTTCGCATTTCCCAACTGTTAAATTCTTGTTAATTTGCATTTGATGTTTTGTCTCATGTCTTTCTCAACCAGTTGGCTGGCTGCATAAGACGTTAGATGACAATTGAAATGACTGTCGAAACAAGTACACAATATAATTGTCCCACATCTTGTGGTGTGCTACCGTATCAGCATGCGTTCTGTTGTTATTCTTACACCACCTTCAAAACAATATTTGCAGTTTAATATAAAGACATATGTATGTGTGTATCTGCATATGTGTTCATGTCCTATATGGGTGCAAACGTGTATGTGTGTGCATGTGTGTTGCCCCGATCAATACCGTCGTTAAGTGTAAATATGAAAGATCATGTAAACTCTGGTACTTTATGAATGCGGTCCTTCGCTATACTTCTTTTGCATCCAGCGCTTTCATTGGCAGAAATGTAGTAACCCATTTATTGGCCTGTTGGAAATCTACAAAGGAAATGACGTTATTGGTTATAAATTACGATATAAAATAAATACTAAGTGATAAGAATTGTATTAATTACTTTGAGAAAATAAATGATAAACAAACAAAAGCTGAAGAAATCAATTATGATTTCATTAACTAAATAAGTATTTCACGCTATCTGCGTTGTTAGTTTTCCCTACATCAAATGTTGACACTCATTTAACCATTTAACTACCTGTTCCTATATTTGTTTTCACAAAATTATTTGTATTTAAGTATTAAGGTTCATTGATCTCAATACTAACCTAACTATCACAATTTCTGTCTCTCCGGTTATTTCTGTATCTGCTTGAATACATATTTATTTGTGTTACATCATTAAAATAACTCGAATTATTAAAAAGGTACATCTTTGTAATCGTAATTACTTACGAATGCTCGCAGAACGCATAATTTTTCACACGGAATAATACTAATTTATATTTTTCTTTGTTTTAGCCTATAGAAATCGAATGGAGCACTTAAATTAATTCACATAAAGATGATAGGTCATTGTTCGTGAAACTAAATCACCAGTAACCTCGATATAACCCTATAAAATTGCCTACAATTTTAAATTTACGTGATATAGAGTGATATAGTCAGGCACACAAGTCGAAAATCATCTCTAACACATTCACAGAGCCACAAATTAGGAAGGTCTGACCAGTTACTGAAATCGTCACCAGTACATATTGTTGTATGGACCATGAGTGGGAGGAGTGTAAAGTTAGTCTGGAAACGATTCGAATCCCGAAGGAACAAAAAAAAAGGAAAAGCGTGAAATGTTCTGCAAAATATTCTTCCGACGTTCTTGGGATTTCGACAAGCTGTCATCCTAAATATAGACACTAAACACATCTTCATTGGGTCTACAGGGATGAAATCTACTCGAAACTCGATTGCTACTTGATTTTATATACTTGGATAAGGATCAGAAAACTTGATCTTAAACAAAAGACGAGGAATGAATTTGTATGAAGCTATTCCAAGTCTGCACTTCTCCAAATTTGAGAGAATAATGGCATAATACCAAAATACTGATTAAGATAATAGTACCATCTTAAGGCATGGAGGCACTGAGTAGTTTCTCGAGTGTCCCACAGGTCTAGGGACCAGATCCTGATCAATGTATGTCAATAAATACATACTGTTGGGCTCGATTTATTGATTCGTCCAGAGTACCTGCAATACTGTTAACACAACCCTGCAACATATCCATTTGCTATATAAGAAGGAATTTGCATATCAGAAACACTAAAGTGTTCGTATCAGGTACAAAACTACTTATTTTCTGATCCTTCACTAGAAATGACGCTAACAAAGATTAAGTAAACTTGAATATAAAAATAGTGCACTCAGTCAGAATCGACTTGAAAACAGATATTTAAAATAAATGGAATGATTTATGCAGTAATAGTCCAGTGATAGAATTATATTACTATTTCATATATATTCATGTGTGTACTTGTACCCCAGTGTGAAAGACAATACAGTGGAATTTACCATTACTGAGAATTGAACATGGTTACATTTTTTCATGTTAATTCCGCCTAAGAATCTACACATGTTACTGGAATACATGAGATCCCAATTCATTGAAAAGGTCGTTGGGCAAACAACTGAGTATACATCCTTATAATTCTGTCTGTCTGTCTGTCTCTCTTTCTCTCTCTGTTTAACCGACTGTCCGTCTATCTGCATATCTGATTGTCTGTCTCTGTGTCTCTGTCTGTCTGTCTCTCTCTGTATATATACATATATATATATATATATATATATTATATATATATATATATATATATATATATGGAGTAGCTGTGTGGTAAGTAGCTTGCTAACCAACCACATAGTTCCGGGTTCAGTCCCACTGCGTGGCATCTTGGGCAAGTGTCTTCTGCTATAGCCCCGGGCCGACCAATGCCTTGTGAGTGGATTTGGTAAACGGAAACTGAAAGAAGCCTGTCGTATATATGTTGTTGTTGTTGTTGTTATTGTTGCACATCGACACTATGGGTCATACTTAATCATGAAATGGATCAGAAAATGTACATAATATGTTCATAAAAGCATTCAAAATAGTTAAGCTATTATAAACTGCAGGATTACATTTGCTGACAACATAAGTAGTTAAATGATTCATAATGACCAATTCAAGTAAATAATGATGATGATTATGATGATGATGATGATGACGAATGTGATCATATTTGCAGTCAAGTGCGTGATAGTAACGATGATGACGATGAGGAAGACGATGAGTGAACATTTTAGCAGATGAAAACATATATTAAATAGATAGGCGTAGGAGTGGCTGTGTGGTAAGTAGCTTGCTTACCAATCACATAGTTCTGGGTTCAGTCCCACTGCGTGCCACCTTGAGCAAATGTCTTCTACTATAGCCTCGGGCCGACCAAAACCTTGAGGGTGGATTTGGTAGATGAAAGAAGCCCGCAGTATATGTGTATGGATATATATATATATATATATATATATATATATATATATGCGTGTGTGTGTGCGCGTGTGTGTGTGTGTGTGTGTTTGTGTGTCTGTGTTTGTCCCCCTAGCATTGCTTGACGACCGATGCTGGGGTGTTTACGTCCCCGTCACTTAGTGGTTCGGCAAAAAAGACCGATAGAATAAGTACTGGGCTTACAAAAGAATAAGTCCCAGGATCGAGTTGCTCGATTAAAGGCGGTGCTCCAGCATGGCCGCAGTCAAATGACTGAAACAAGTTATAGAGTAAAAGAGTGAAAGAGATATAAATACAGTTGCGGCCAAAATGCTATACGTAATTTTCTGACGAAAATTAGGTATAAGTTTTTATCAAAGTTGTATCATATATTTACAGACAATAAATACGATATTAATTGTTATTGTCTGAGATTTTGGTGTAATTTGAGTGAATAATACAAAAGTTATGGATGATTTAGTGATTTCCCCAAAACATTTTTCGAAAATTTTTCACCCTAAATTTTCATCAAAATTTTTTGAAAATTTTCACTGAAAATTTTCCCCAAAAATTTTTAGTAAATTCTCACCAAAAATTTTCCCCAAAAATCTTTTCGAAAATTTTACACGAAAATTTTCCCCAAAAATTTTTCGAAAATTTCACCGAAAATTTCCCCCAAAATTTTTCGAAAATTTTCCCCAAAAATTTTCGAAATTTTTCACCGAATATTTTCCACAAAAAGTTTTCGAAAATTTTCCCCAAAAATTTTTTCGAAAATTTTACCCGAAAATTTTACCCATAATTTTTCGAAAATTTTCACCCTAAATTTTCATCAAAAATTTTTCGAAAATTTTTTACCAAAATTTTCATCAAATGTTTTTTGAAAATTTTCATTG
>NC_043003.1:76157892-76175392 GCF_006345805.1 Octopus sinensis | reverse complement strand
CTTATCTTACTGAGGAAATTGTAACATCCTGAAACAATAAACAGTAAAAACACACCGGGAAAGAAACGAAAATAAACTCAAGAAAACGATTAAATACAATATATAGCAGCGAGGAAACAAAGTATCTGACAGCATACTATTACAAACCGTAATATATACATATACACACGCTGAAAGAAAAAAAAAAATGACAATCGACCATCAAGGAATCATCATCGTCGTTGCGTTCGGCCATATTTAAAAAAAAATGAAATTACAAGTTAGCATTACTGAAATACAATACTGATAACGGAAATATCACACAATTAGAATATATCCCGCCACCGCCGAAAATTAATGGGGATATCGTAATATGACTATGAGATAAAAAAAAAAATTACTATCTCTTCACACTAGGTAATTATGTCTGTTACTCTCAGTAATATAGTTGACGACCGAAGAAATACGATATCCGCTAGGTACACATAGAGATACACACATACATACACATACATGCACACACTCGAACGCACATATGCCACTCCCATACTCACTACATATACAGACATGTAATTAGGAACTATGTCTAAAAGCCAAACAGACAAGAAACTATGGATAAATACACAGCGAAGTACAATAAAAACACACATAAACTTATATATAATTGCCAAAAAATCCACAGACACTGTGTGGCATGTATCTATCTGTATGTCTGTCTGTCTGTCTCTCTCTCTCTCTCTCTCTATATATATATATATATATATATATATATGTATATACATATATATTTAATATTTATATATCCATATATACATATATATATATATATATATAAACATATTTATGTGCATACAAATATTCATATGTATTGATGTGTATATATGTATGTATATATAAACATATATGTATATATATATATGTATGCAAACGTATACGTTTTCATATTATATAATATATATATATATATTATATATATATATTATATATATGTATATTTATGTGGGTACATATATTTCTTTACATACGCACAACACATTTACATATATACATGAATGTAAGCGTCTATGTATATGCATGTATATCTGTATGTGCTTACACACAACTCAGTAAATGAAAGATATAAAACTACTAAATGTAAGATATAGTATTTCGATAGGTTTAGCAACCTCGGTAGATTGCTAGGCGTGTTATGACTATATGTGTGTTTAGTTTCTTATCTTTTATGACTTGTTTCCCGTCTCATTGCGATATGATAGAAAATATGATATTGATAAATGATGGTAATTGTGTTAGAAAAACAAAGTATGTGTGAGTGAGACAGATAGAGAAAGAGAGAGAGAGAGAGAGAGAGAGAGGAAGAGAGGAGGGAGGCATATATATATATAATATATATATATATATTATAATTTTAATCCAAACGGGAAACAAAAAAAAAAAACAACAACAATGGAACAATTACAGTATTATTATTAATAGGCGCTCAGGAAATGGAAGCAGGGAGGTATGACGTTTCGAGCGGAGCTCTTCGTCGGAAACATAAAGAAGGAAGAGAGAGAAATGAAGATCCAAGAGCGGGCAACAGGGAAAGAGAAAAAAGACGACTGGTGTTTACGAGTTGCACATGGTGAAAGGCGGATGTTTACGAAACAGAGCAAAGTGGGTTTTTAAAGGCAAAAGAGTGGAGACAAGGTTGTAACGCAACAGATATGTGTGTAGTGTGAGTGTGTGCGTGTGCGTGTCTGTATGTGTGTGTGTGAGGCGAGATGAAAAAACAAAAAAAAATATATAGGGTGTGTTAGTGTGTGCGTCTGTGTGTAGGCGCGTGAGGTAGGGCGAGACAGTGGTCAGCTTAGCAGACAAAGGTCAGTAGTAAGAAAAAGAAGGAAGGAGGAAGGGAGGGAGGGGAAGGGGTGGGGCGATTGTAGCGTGCCAGCGTGTGTTGAGTAGTAGTGTGTGTGTGTGTCCAGTGTCGTGGTGGTATAAATGGCGAGTAGATTGAATGTGTGTAAGAGTAATGTGTATATTTAAGCAATGTGTGTATATGTGTGCGCGTGTGTGTAACGAAAAAGGGGGGGTTAAGGAAAAAGGACTCCAGCTGAGAAGAGGAGATAGTGAGGGGAGATGGAAGAGTGGTCCCGCGGAGGCGGGCGTGGGAAAACCAACGACACGCGACGGTCCAGGAACGGGCGGGAGGTCTTGTCGGTTCCAAGAGCGAGGTGCCTGCGGAGCGTATGCGTGCGCGAGCCGGCGCAAGCGCGTGCGTGCGCGCGCCTGCGAGTATGTGCGTAAGTATGTATGTGTGTGGATGTGTGAGGTGTCTGTGTGTATGTCGGGTGGGTGTCAGTGTGTCCGATGAATGTATGTGAGTATGTGTGTATGTATGTGTGTGCATAGATGTATGTCCGTGTGTGTGTGTGTGTTGTGTGTTATGTGTGTGAGTGTGTATGTATGTACGTGTGGGTGTGGGGAAGTGTGTGTATGTGCATGTGTGTGCGCGTACATACAGGTGTGTGAGTGTGTGTGTGTGTGTGTATGTATGTGTGAGTGTGTATGTATGTGTGTGTAGGATGCATGTATGTGTGGGGTGTATGTATGCGTGTGTGTATGTATGTATGTGTACGTGCGTGTGTGTGTGTGTATGCGTGTAGGTGTACGCGTGTGCATGCATGCATGCATGCATGTGCGTATGTGTGTGTGTGTGTGCATGTGTGTGGGTATATATGATGTGCGTATATGTGTGTGTATGTGCGTACATGTGTGGGTGTGGGGTATGCATGTGTGTGTATGTAGGTGTGTAGGCGTGTGTGTATAGGTGTATGTATGTAAGTATGTATGGGTGTGTCGTGTATGTGTGTGTATGTATGTGTGTGTATGTAGGTGTGTGGGCGTGGTATATGTGTGTATATGTAGGTGTGTGGGCGTGTGTATAGGTGTATGTGTGTATGTCTGGGTGTGTCCGTGCATTTTTGTGTGTGTGTGTGTATGCATGTGTATGTAGGTGTGGGTACATGTGTAATGTATGTGTGTATGCGTGTGTATGCGTGCGTGTGTTGGTGTAGGTGCGTGTGTATGTGTGTGGGAGTGTAGGTGTGTGTCTGCGTGTGCGTGTGCGTGTTTTTATGTTGGTGTGTGCGTATGTGAGTGTGAGTGTATGGTTGTTTGTCATGCATGTGTGTGCGCGTGCAGGTGAGTGTGTGTGTAAGTATGTGTGTGTGTATCTTTGTGTGAGTGTGTATGTTGTATGTCTGTGTGCATGTATGTGCGTATAAGTGTATGGTATGGGTGTGTGTGTATGTATATGGGTGTATGTATGTATGTGTGTGTGTGTGCATGTGTATAAGTATATGTGTGTGCGCGTATGTGTGTATATGTGTATGGTGTGTGTTTATGTATGTGTGTATGTATGTGTGTAGGCGTGTGTGTGTAGATGTGTATGTATGGGTGTGTTCGTGTGTGTTGTGTGTGTGTGTAGGTAGATGTGTGTGTGTGTGTGTGTATGTGTACGTGTGCGTGTGTATGTGTGTGTGTGTATGCGTGTGAGTGTGAGTGTATGGGTGTATGTCTGTGTGTGTGTATGTCTGAAGTAGGTATGTATGTGTATGTATGTATGTGTGTGTGTGTGTGCAGGTGTGTGTGGATGGTGTGTGTGAGTAGGTGTGCGTGTATGTATGTGGGTAGGGATGCATGCGAGTGTGGGGTATGTATGCATACATACGCACGCGCACATCCGAAGCAAGCCCCACACACACGAAGCGCGCCCACGCACACAACGCACAAGCAGTACAACGCAAGCCCAAGGGGCCGACCAAGCCCCCGGCGCGCGCCAAGGCGCGCGAGCGCAAAGGCCCTCGAACGCCCCGCTACGCGGGAACCGAGGATCCATCAGCCAAAACCGGAAAGCAGAAAAGAGGGGGGGCTGCCTGGATGCAAAAAGGTGTATGTGTGTGTGCATTCAGTATAAGGGTGTGCATGTGTAGGTATGTATGTATGTATGTGCCTACATGTATGTTTGCATGTGTGTGTGTGAAGTATGTACGTGCGGTGTGTGTGTGTGAGTGTGTGTGTATGTATGTGCGTATGTATGTGTGTGTGTATGTGTGTATGTATGTCTGTGTGTGTGTGTGTGTGTAAGTATTATGTGTGTGCGTATGTATGTATGTGTGTGTGTATGTGCATGTTGGTTTGTATGTTAGTGTGTGTTAGTATGTCTGTAAGTGTGTGTGATTAAATGTGTGACTGTATGTACGTAGATGGGTCTACGTATGTGTGTGTGTGAACAGGCGTGTGGGAGGTAGGTGGGTGGGTGGGTGTGGGAGGTAGGTGGGTGGGTGTGTGCGTGTGGGAGGTAGGTGGGTGGGTGTGTGTGGGTGGTGTGTCCACAAAAAAAAAAAAAAAAAAAAACGGATCTCAAGAGGAGGGGGCTGTGTTAAGTCCGTGTGGGGTGGTAGTTTGTAGGGTGAAGATGTAGCGTTGCTCCAAGTGGAGCCTGGAAAGTGGGCGACCATGGTGGGGGGCGAGACCAAACACTGAGATGTCATCTAGGGAATGGCCGGCCGAGCGGAAGTGGCGTGCGACGGGAGAAAGAGAGTGTAGGCGAACGTCCCTCAAGTGTTCAGTGAAACGGTCGGACAGCCGGTGTCCCGTCTATACTTATATATCTATACATGTATGTATGTATGTATATACATACATATGTAATTCATTATACGTTCACATAATAATTTGTGTATTATTACAAACATCCAATCGGAAAAGCATAAAAATGTCTATGTGTCGGTGCGCGTATACGTGTACGTGTGCGTGTATTTGTGCATATTTCTATCTGTATACAGAAATACTCGGGAAAGAATTTTCAATGTGAATGTATCAAGAAGAAAACATTAAAGTCAAGACAATAATATATAACTAATCAACTGAGATAGAGACTTAAAGAAATTTTACCGTAACTCGAGAAAATAAGTTGAAGTAGATAAACCAATGATTCAGATGGTATGTGATTATCATTTAGTCATATATATATATATATATATATATATATATTATCTATCTATCTATATACGTATATATACATATACACATACATATATACATATATATATATATATATGTATATATCTATATATATACATACATGCATACATTCATACATACATACATACATACATATATATATATACTAGCACATACAGGCAGGCTGGGTGAAACTATTGATTGCCAGGAGACAAAGTTCACCTGCCCAGAAATGCGATGCTATCATTTAATTTTAATAACTAATAAATAAAATTTTCAAGTAATAAATATGTTGGTGAATGTATTGGAGACTGTTATTTTAGAAGTATACTACTATTTCAAAACTTTTTAAACAAACTGAAAATAAATCCAATAAATCTATAAATCAATTCCAATAATTTTAATGAAGACTGTTCACTATCAAAGAGAAAGCAATGATTTCTTAAGAAACTGGCGGAATTGTAGTTAATTCCACATCTTCAAATATATAAATCATTTCTCCTTTCCGAGAGAGAGTGTGAAATATATATAGAAAGGTATTTTTTAGTTAAGTTTATTTTTACAGATATTCAATACACATTATAGCCAGCACTGAGTTTTGCTCCAGCGTTTCGTATCGAGACATCAGATGTAAACAAACAATGAGATCGAATAAAAAACTGGGTAACGGATGTAAATGCCATGTTTCGTGAGGTTTGCTCCTTCATCTGCACCCATACATACAATTCTCACCCCCGAACACGTTGCTTGTATATCCACCGCTTACAGAGTGTTAAGCTATTGAATATATCAGTTTACATATTAAACGCATTTCTGTAACTGATGCGTAAATGCCAATGATTTGTAGGTACATGGTATTTCGTTATGCAACCGTAATACACTATAAAGTATACTAAATATTTTTATAAGTCAACACTAAGTTCTAGTGAGTTAGCAGTGCTTTTTACATTGTATTATCAAGGTTATTTCTACTGATATTCAATAGAAATTTTAACCAGCACTGATTTTTGCTACAACGTTATGTATCGATTTGTTTCACTATAACAACAACCTGTTATTATAGTGGAAATTTCTTTTTAATGACTGTGTTGCTTTGTCTGCATCTTTGCTATGTGTGATAAAATAAAGTGAAAATCCCAACAGAAACGAGGAAATTCCAACTTACAATGGACAGATATACTAGAAATCCGCTTATCCAGTTTCCAGTAGGGTGGTGGGGCACAATGAGAAATATCTACTGTATTTTGACGTTGAGGAAAATAAATAATAATAAGCATATATTACCTCACAATACTGTATCAACTGAGCATATTGACCTTCTCTAAATGCATTAAAAACACCATAACATATTCAGAATACTATTTCAGAAAATTATCTCTGTTCCCTTTGAGCATATTAAAGCCAAATTTAGATAGAGCAAAATGAGTAGGACAAGTTCGAATGTTTTGCTTAATACTTACACAAAGTTTGAGATGTAAGCAACAGTAACGTAACCCTCAAACCTACTGGAAACTGGAAATGATTTCCAGAAAAGCTGTCCCATATAATTTGGAATTTCTATGTTTCTGTCGGGGTTTTAACTTTCTTTTTTTCACGCGTTGCAAAACAAGATGCAGACAACGCGTCACAGTCATTAAGTAAAGATTTTCACTATAATAACAGTTTCTTATTATAGTGAAAAAAAAACTACTTGTCTATCTATCTTTCACACACTCTCTTGTAAAGAGAGAAGCAACAAATGATGTATATGCATGAAGAGCTAGTATTAAATACAATGCCGTCATTTTCATGAGAAAACATCGCTGTCTGTTTGACAGTAAAAAATCTTCATTAAAAATATTGAAATTGATTTATAGGTTTATTGGATTTTATTTTGAGTTTGGTTAATTTTTTTTTTCAAATAAGAGTATACATACAGAATAACAGTGTACTATGCATTCATCACTATTCCATTAAATATGATTATGGGAGAAAAAAATTGAAAAATATTAATATATGTCAGAGTGAAAAACAAACGAGGAAGGTATCAGGTGGTCTTGAGATGTGTGAACAGCTGAAACTTTTATATCGTTTAGAATTTTGAGAAAAAATTGTTTGCATGTGTTTATACACAGAATTTCATAATATTAAGCAAAAAATCGGAGAACAATTTATGAGTAGTTATATGGAATGCTTAAACCAGAATTCCACCAAATGTTCAGTATAGCTTTTTCACGATCTGCTAGAGTCGCTCTCTTTTTGATATCATTACGCCACAAGGAGATACAAAGGAAATATTTTTGAAATTATTCATTGATCATCTTGTCCCAATCTAGACTTCTTTTGAAACTTAAAATTTGTCAAATTAGACATTAATGTAGGAGAATATTCACTTGGAATCAAAAAGTGGAGAGAATGTTGATTGTAGTTTTTTGTTTTTTTTCCTTTCCAAGCCATGCCTGTCTCATAAGGGCCGGTTTCCCGGTTTCTTGGCGTATAGGTTCCCCACCTGGACGGGACGCCGGTCCGTCGCAGGTGAGCTGCAAGATGCAGGAGGAAAGAGTGAGAGAAAGTTGTGGCGAAAGAGTCAGCAGAAGTTTCGCCATTACCTTCTGCCGGAGCCGCGTGGAGATTAGGTGTTTCGCTCATAAACACACACATCGCCTGGTCTGAGATTCGAACCCACGATCCCTCGACTGCGAATCCGCTGCTCTAACCACTAGGCCATGTGCCTCCACTGTTGATTGTTAAAAACCCAAAATTATCCAGATACTTTATTAGCAACCACAATTACAATAGAATCAAAGACAAAGAAAACTTTCTTGAAAAAAAGTACCTGTCACCCGACTCTCAATTTACTCCCAAAGATGATGCAACAGTACAGATGATGTAATACTTGCAATGTAGTGGTTTAAAATAATTAGGGAGAAGTGACAAATTAATTAATTTGCTTCAGTTATCGATTTCGTCTCACTCCTTATGATAATTTCAAGTGTTTGGCGAACTGGAGTAGTACAAAATGACGACAAATATAGAAAGAAAGAAAAGCTTCAATTTAATGAAAAAGCATTTGAACTTATATGTAATAACTCTAAAGCCAAAAACAAAATGTTTTTACTTATTGAGAGATTTAATTTAATAATTGAAACTAAATTCAAAATTTACATTTTTGAATATAATTTTTATTGAAATAACACTAACGTTTTCGATACCCCATTGATATTAATGTAGTTTACATGTGGCAATATATGCGTGCTCGTGTGTGTATGAGTGTAGGTTTGTATGTGTGTGCATGCGTGCGTGTTTCATCGTGTGTGTGCCTTTAAATACAAGTTGTCAATTCATGGTCATTTCTCAGTCATGCGTTGAAAAACGAATTTGAACTACAGACGACTTCTGTGTGTCATTCTATTTCTATAGATACATACATACATGCATACATACATACGTACATATATATATATATATACATACATATATATATATATTATATATATATATATATATATATATATAACCCCCCCGCCTGACGGACGGTGCTGAGTTGTCAAACATTTAAATCTAATATTCTTAAAACTACTTGTGTGACCGTCCCATAGGCCTCCCCTTTCAGAAACACTGATTTAACCTAAATTTGAGACACCAGCAAAAGAAGAAATAAAGAAATAAAGATACACTTTTTTCTATTCCACGAAAAACGATTTTATAAATGCACGTTCCAACGGCTTTATGAATCGCATTCTCACCTGGAATTGATTTTTGTAATTTTTTCAAGACTTATACATGCCCTGATACCGTCTGTATCTACATATCAAATTTGAGTGCAATCGGATGGGGAATAACCGAGATCCTAGAAAACACACACACACAGAGACAGAACGGATATAATATATATATACACACATTCATATTTGCACACGCACTCATGCTCACACACGCACTCATGCTCACACAAGCACATAAACATACCCCCACACACAAATAATCAAACTCACACTCTCACAAATACATAAATACAACATACATATATTCATACATCAATTATAATATTTTTCACGAGTGATTTCCTCTCCTCTCCTCTCTCTTTCTAGAAACTCGAATGAAACAACCGAAAAAATCATTTCTAAACATCAGCAGCAACAATAGTAAAAACTGATGTTTCAAATGTCGTAAGAACAGCAATTTTAGTAGTGGCTTCCTTGATCACGATAGTCCCAGTACTTTACTCATATTTATATTATCGATCCAGAACTAATGACAGGCACAGTTGACACCGGTTTGCTTTCAACTCAGACTGTAAAGGTCCAAAAGAAATGTCAATAAGCATTGTAACCGAAGAACGAAGGGTTCTGCCAGCTCGCTTAAATAATAACAGTAATAATAATAATAATAATAATAATAATAATAATAATAATAATAATAATAGTAATAATAATAATAATAATAATAATAATAATATAATAATAATAATAATAATAATAATAATTCCAGAGAACGGTGGAGTCGGAGACTAGCAAAATCCTCGGGAGTTTCCAAATCCAAACAGATCAAGTACGAGAGCATAACATTCCGGAACTAGTAGTGGTGGACAAGATGCCCCACATATGTTATATAGTTGAGTTTGCATGTCCCTTTGATCCACGAGTAGTCAAGAACAAAAGCGAAAAAATAGATAGTTACAACACTTTTAAGTAGGAAATAGCCCGGCTATGGAAAATGAACGAAGTGAAGAGAGTGCTAATTATTGTTGAGTTCTTGAGAACAGTATCAGAAGCCATGAAACGGAATATAAAGGAAATTAGAATAGAGTGCTCAGTAGAAGTGTTACAAAAGGTTTGCCTTCTTAGCACTGCCAGAATAATCGGAAAATATTAGATAGCTGAAAAGAACGGATAGCATGCTACCGTAGACTGCAGGTAGTGAAGCCCACTACGTATATATGACTTCAGGATCTCCAACAAAAGCCGTGGAAAACAAGAAAGCATCATACTAATTAACAAAACAATCAAATGAATATCTAAGTGAATTCCAAATACAACAAATTCCAGAAATAGATATACGAGAAACATGCGCAGAAAAAGCTAAGCGCATGAAAACCCGTGCTAAAACTGCTGCCTTAAATATTCTGACTGTTAAATGGGAAGAAAAACCTCTTAATGGCAAATACCCAAAGAGAGCGAAAAATGCCGATGTTGAGAAAGCCCTTACACACCAATGGCTTAAAATCTGAAACAGAAGGGTTTATCATAGCAGCCAAAGATCAATGCCTACCTATAAGGAACAACCAGGCCAACATATTAAAAGCGGGAGCTTTCCAACATGTTGTGTATATCAACAATAAATTGAAGCTATTGATTATGTTGTCTCCAAGTGCAGTTTTCTTGCGCCTACAGAATACCTTAACAGGTATGATAGAGCTGCACAATATATTCACTGGGTAATTTGCAAAATGTTATCATGCAAAATGTTATCATAGACTTGCCCCATGATAAAAACTGGTGGGAGCAGAAACCATCCCCAGTGCTTGAAAAGGATCACATCTCATTCCTCTGGAACTTCACCATTCAAACTGACAGAAAGATAGATGCAAATAGGCCAGGCATCATATTGAAAGACTTCAGACAAACATCATGCCTCCTCATTGATATGACTGTCCCAAGCGATATAAACGTATCTGTCAAGACCTACCAAAAACTGAGCAAGTATAACGATCTTGAAATAGAAATTAGCAAAATTTGGAACCTGAAGGCTAAAACAATACCTATTGTCATAGGTGCCCTGGGAATGATAGCAAAGTAGACTTATTGCTATGATGGCAGAAATTCAAAAGATAGTGATCACGGGAACTGCCTATGCAAAATACCTTCTATCTAATCTCAATTTTTAAAACAAACATAATTTTCTTATGGTTTCTTAAACATTCTCTAGAACAACACTATGTACAAAACCAAATATATGGCACCCTATGCATAACAACAGCATGAACTTCCAGCTTGTTGTCTCTTGAGGTCTCTGGGGGAGACTTGCAGCCAACTTGTAAAGCAAAAGTCAAACATAAAATAATAATACTAATAATAATAATAATAACAATAATAATAACAACAACAACAACAACAAAAACAACAATAATAATAAGCTATGAAATAATGGGATGCATACAGACAGGAAAATAAAGGGTAACAGACCAGACATCATCAAAGACATAAGTTATAAAAACATAACTGTTAATTGATATGACAGTTTTCTCTGATAGAAATATCTCAACAGAAGCATTTGAAAAGTGTCGAATTATGAGATCGAGATATCTTGAATGTAGAAATTAGAACCGAAACCATCCCTGTTACTGTAGGAGTCCTAGGAATAATCAAGAAAGGTGGTGACAAATTTTTTAACCAGTTCCCTCGTAAACGAACTATTTATGAGACTGAAAAAATTATGTTGAAATCAACCGCTTACTTTCTCAGAAAGTTTCTTTCCATGTAATATATACATGTGTTATGTCTCTGGTTGAGACTCGCCTGATAATGAAATAAAATGCAAATTAATGGGAACATAATAATCCTTTAGACACAAGGAGTGAAATTTAAGGAAGGGGCATATTCGATTACATCGACACCTGTACATGACTGGTACTTAATTTATTAACCCCAAAAGGATGGAATGTAAAGTCGACCACGGCGTAATTTGAACTCAGAAAATAAAGACCAGCGAAATACCGCCAAGTATTCTGCCCGGCGTACTAACGAATCTGTCAGCTCACCGCATATTATTATTTTAATATTAAATTATTTTATTTTTTATCACAGGATTCACGTAACTCTTTACAAAGGTAAACAGACAAGACGAATAGCGCTATGTGATTGCAATAGATAATTTTATTTGCTGAACAATATTTCGACAGCAAGCCTGTCTTTGTCGAGTTCAAAACAAAAAGTGACAAAAATTCAAAATTATAAAAATTCGGATCTAAAGTATGGACGAGAGCAACCAGCGTCCATACGTTGATGGAATGACATTATTAGTCTTTAAGTTTCAATCTTATAACAGGCGAAAAGAAAATGAAAGAAAAAAAGAGGGAAAAAGATAGAAAAAAGAGAAAAGGAAGAAGAAGAATATTTAATCAAACAGGTTTGTATAAATTTAATGATATTCTCTTGTCATTTTATTCATTCCTCCAGGGCGTGATTTTAATAACCCGCAAGCGTATTTCTCCTCAAGCATTTTGACAAGTGAAAGTGAAGCAGATTCAGAATATTCTCTGAGAATATACACTTTCAAGTCTTTTTCAATATTACAGCTGTTTGAAGCAAAATTTCGCAAGTTCTGTTGAACTACTGTTATTTTTACGGAGATGTACTTGCATAGCAAGTGATTTGATCTGAGATCGTGTACTGAAACGAAAACAATTGCAGCGTGGAAGGTGTTTGTAAGCCATTTAAGAAACACACAAAAGCCGTTCGATTCACTTCAACATTTAGTTATATTAAATCTTTTGTTTAATTGTTCTGTAGTACAAGCCAACATAAGTCAAGTTGTAGTTCGTGCATTCTGACGGGTACACCAAATGGGTATCTCTACATATCCCACCTTCTGTATAAATCATTACATTTCTGTTATGATTCTGTTATGGAATTCGCTTGAAGGCTACACTAGGCGACTGAGGAAATGTATGTTTGAAACGAAGATATTTCCCGCAACATACTGGTAACTTTCATGCAACACTTTTAAAATGGCAGCGAATATTCGGTGCCAGTTAATCACTAATGGAATTCTGACACATATTTTATTGGGTTTACTAGAATTAGGCGTGAAGGTTTGACTTTCTCTGCATATTCTTCACCCAGGACTGCAGCGCGTCAAGAAGACGAGCTGCAGGAAGACAAGCCTCACAAACGGAGCCCACATACGCTCACCGTCCTGAAATCATTACAGGTGGCGTATCCTAAGGGCATGTTTGCGCATTAGGTTCCCCGGCATACCTAATCCGCCTCTCAAAGGATGCTGGTAACACATCCACATACCAAGACGGTCACATTTCCTCACTTTTTCCATAGAGACTGCATTTCTAGCTACCAGAAGTTTTATAGATGTTATACTTCACTGACTTGGTACCGAGAGCCTAGTCTTGTGCAGCAATGATCAGGCTTTTGGTGGTACGCTTCAAATCACCTCGCTCAAGCCAAGCCCACATATTATCGTTAATACCCATCATTTCATCTGCATATTATTATCATTATTATTATTATTATTATTATTATTATTATTATTATTATTATTATTATTATTATTATTATTATTATTATTATTATTATATATGTTTGATTCTTGATTTGTATTTATACAAGTTGGCTCCAAGTCTCACACAGTGACCTCAAGAGACAACAATTTAGAAGTTCCTGTTGGTATTATGCCTAGGGTGCCATATATTTGGTTTTGCACATAGTATCATTCTAGAAAATGTTTAAGAAAACAAGAAATTCATGAGTTTGTTTTAAAATATGAGATTACATAGACAGTATTTACGTAGGATATGGGCAGTTCCCATGAGTACTATCTTTTGTTTTTATGCTAGTTTGGAGTTTTCTGGAATCTGAGCAAGGTAGCAATCGGTTCCTTTAACTATCGTTCATATGGCACTTATGACATCAGGTATTGTTTTAGTCTTCAGCTTCCACATTTTGCCAATTTCTATTTCAATATCTTTATACTTACTCGGTTTTTGTGGGTCTTGACAGATACATTTATGTCGATTAGGACAGTCATAGCAATGAGGATTCATGAAGTTTATCTCAAGTCTTTCAATATGATGTCTGGCCTATTCGCATCAATCTTTCTGTCAGTTTGAATATTAAATTTCCAAAGGAGTGAGATGTGATCATTTTCAAATATTGGGGGCGGTTTGTGCCCCTAACATTTTTTATCATGGGGCTCTCCAGGTTTTTGCAAATTACCCATTGAATATATTTTGCTATTCTATCATGCCCGTTGAGATACTCAGTAGACGCAACAAGTCTGCATTTGGTGACAACATGATCAATGATTTCATTTTTTCTTGACACACATGGCATGTTGGTCTACTGCCGTTCTTTAATATATTGGCCTGGTGCTTTCTTGTAGGTAGGCATTGGTCTTGGGCTACCTATGATAAACACTCCTGTTTCTGATTTTATGCCAGAATACACAAACCATTGATGGGTAAGGGATTTGACAACATTGCCACTGTTAGTTCTCTTTGGGTATTTGTATTTGAGAGTTTTTTCTTGCCATTTATTAGTAAGAATATCTAAGGCAGCAGTTTTAGAATGGGTTTTCATACGCTTAGATTTTTTCTGTTTGTTTCTAGTACGTCTAATTCTTGATTTCGCTGTATTAGGAATTCACTTAGATATTCCTTTACTTATTTTGTTACAGAGAATGATGGTTGCTTGTTTTCATGCTTTGAAACAAGTTTTAAAATCCAGTCCTCAGAGTTTTCAGGTAGGTGTCTTGGTCACTTGTGGCAATCTACATTGTTAACTCCATTTGTAAATGTCTACGGGCATTATTTTTGCTTGGCAGGTAAAGTCATTCTATATCTGCCTTACGGAGATGCATTCTATGCATTGTTAACAATTTTCGTATTTTTCAGTCAAGATTACATATTTTAGTAATTGCCCAGTTAAGGATATTGAAGTTCTAAGTCACATCTGGTATGGCTAAAGCAACGATCGCTTCGAACCTGTTTCTTGAATTTAAATCTGTCTTGATTATTGCCCTTACCCTGCGATAACATTCTCTTCTGTTCTTCCTTTCCCACATCACTGAATGTTTGATTCCGTCTTCTTCAAATACCCCTAGGTATTTGTAGTTCACCGTTGGTTCTAACTCCTTTGTGACATTCTTCTTGTCAAGATTAAAATTGAAGGTTTCTGTCATTTTTCCTTTGATAAAGGTAGATTTTGCATATTTCTCGAGGCAAAATATAATCTTGATGTCATCACTGAATTATTTAACGATCGCCAGTAAGACTTGTTGGTAATCTTTTGCAAAAAACCTTTAAATCTTCCATGTAAATGATATGATTTATATTTTTATCAAACATTTAATAGCCTATTGTACATCAAGCAATTTCGAGAGAGGTATTAAGGCTTGACAAAAGACGAGCGGTGATAGAGAGTCAACCTGGAAAATGTCACATGAAATTATTACATCTCCAGCATTGAGAGATTCATTGTCACTGTTCGAGGTCTGTCGTTCTCCATGTTTTCATACTTACAGACAAGAAGTTTCGCAGAGTAAGTTCTGTTTTATACATTTCCGGTCATTTGTCAATCCAGCTATGAGGTAAACTATCGAAAGCTTTTTTCTAGTCTACCCAGGCTACCGACAAGGTTTTGTGCCGTTTGAGACAATCTTCCAAGTCCATCTTATTGATGAGTAGCTGATCTTTACAACAATAGGACTCACGTTTACTTCCTTTTTGCTCATTAGGCAATATGCCACTTTCTATAAAAAAAAAAAACTATAGGTATATTCAGTCAATACAAATGTTAGCATTGTATACGTTGTTGTTAAGCGGGTTATGGGTCTATAATTTTTTGGTTTATTTGTGTCGTTACTTTTTGGATGTAGGGGTGTTAAACCATTAACTAGACAAGAGGAAATCATGCTAGGTTGTTGCAAAACATTGTCGTAAAGTTTTGTTAGCAGTACAGGACTCTCTGACAAGTAGTTAGGAATTTTATCCTTTGCTTGACTTCCTGAGAGGAAATCATAGATCCACTTCCTTGATGCCCTCCCACTTTTGCTCTTGTAATGAGTCTAAGTTTGTAGATATTCTATCAATCCAAGGGGCCTTATCATTGTGTGTTTTTTCTTCTGCCCAAATTTTATTCCAAAGTTCCTGCACTTCTTCATATAATGGGACAGACTTTATTTTAATTAGTACTTTCCCTATATTCCTGTAAATATATTTTGGGTTATACTTGAACATGTTGTCTATGAAGAATCTAACGCGCTTTTCATGTCAGTTGTTCAAAAGCAGGAGATGTTGGGGGTCATGTGTCATGCGAAGAATTGGAGTTCCAAGCAATGTTGATACTTTGTTTTTCTACTCTAAGCACAAGGCCCGAAATGTTTAGTGCGGGGATCGGTCGATTAGATCGACCACAGTACGCAACTGGTACTTAATTTATCGCCCCCCAAAGAATGAAAGGCAAAGTAGACCTCGGCAGAATTTGAACTCAGAACGTAAAGACGACGAAATACCTATTTCTTTACTATCCACAGGGGACTAAACACAGCGAAGACAAACAAGGACAGACAAACGGATTAAGTCGATTATATCGACTCCAGTGCGTAACTGGTACTTATATAATCGACCCCCGAAAGGATAAAAGGCAAAGTCGACCTCGGCGGAATTTGAACTCAGAACGTAGCGGTAGTCGAAATACCGCAAAGCATTTCACCCGGCGTGCTAACGTTTCTTCCAGATCGCCGCCTTAAGCAATGCTGATTATTGTAGGTGTTCTACCTTCACATTTGCACCGATTTTTTTCAGCCGTGTTGACAGTTGACTGATGATAAGTCCAAGGAGCACCAATTTCTATTGGGCTTTCATCTAGTCTCTACAAACTTCGTATTTACCACTTCAAATAGTCATAGTTGTATATTTACTCTTTTATCACATTGATCCTGTTGTCAACGGGTCTTGCTTTGTCAGTTACCATACATGTTCTTTCTTTTTTATTCATCACAAGATTTTGCAATTCTCATTGTCGGTAAATCCTTCTAGGGTTTTCTCATGCCAGTTCTTTACTCTTTGCAGGACGATTATTATTATTATTATTATTATTATTATTATTATTATTATTATTATTATTATTATCATCATCATTATTATTATTATTATCATCATCATTATTATTATTATTATTATTATTATTATTATTATTATTATTATTATTATTATTATTATTATTATCATTATTATCATTATTATTATAGGATGAAAGAGCAACTCATGCCATCAGATTGTCACTGGTGTTCAAATATATGAAGTCCAATATACCCATCGTGAATACAAGTTAGATGAGGGTACCACATTTTAATACATTGTTTACACCAACTGGTGTAAACAATGCTTTAAAAACTAACTCACCAGGAAGACACATCCGATGTTATCAACAACAACAGCAGCAGCAGCAACAGTAAAAACAACAACAATAACAATTATGATGATGATGATAATAATAATAATAATAATAATAATAATAATAATAATAATAATAATAATAATAATATAATAATAATAATAATAATAATAATAATAATAATAACGTTAACCTTGACCAGCAGAATGTCATAAAAGAATTAGACCCAGCAGAGAACTACAAGTATCTGGGGGTAATTGAAGGAGAAGGAATAAGGCATTCAGAGATGAAGGAAAGGATCAGGAGAGAATGCTATCTCAGAGTAAGAGCAATACTCAAGACAGAGCTGAATGCGAGAAACAGGATCGAAGCGATCAATGCATTAGCCATACCAGTCGTGA
>NC_043003.1:76132892-76152892 GCF_006345805.1 Octopus sinensis | reverse complement strand
CGGCAGTTTTGATATTGTAATGCCGACTTATTAGCCAGTGGAGATATTGGCCAACTTTGTCATGTCTTAATTTATACTCCACTGGTGCTAAGACTTTACATCCAGAGATTAGGTGGTCCACTGTTTCAATCATGTCGTTGCAGAATCGGCATTTTGGGTCTGCTCCATTTTTCATCACATTGGCCTGGTAGTTCCGGGTTAATAGGCTTTGGTCTTGAGCAGCCAGGATGAAACCTTCGCTCTCTGCTTTTAGCCCTGAGCTCCGCAGCCACTGATGGGTTTGCTTCTGGTCAACATCAGCTTGTTTGCTGCGGGTCACATATTTGCCGTGCAGAGGTTTCTCCTCCCACCTATCAGCCAATTGCTCGTGCGCTTTTTTCATTGCCATCATTTTCACCTTCTTTGCAACAATAGTTGCCGTACTTCCCTCGGGTTGTTCAGTTTGGGTATCCTGCACGAGATCAATAGAAATTTTTTTGCTTTCCTTGATGATAGAATGAAGCTTCTTTATTATCATTATTATTATTATTATTATTATTATTATTATTATTATTACTATTATTATTATTATTATTATTATATTATTATTATTATTATTATTATTATTTTATTATTATTATTATTATTACTCAAACAAAATGAAACCATTGATCATATTGTCTCCAAGTGTAGACTTCTAGCGCCTACAGAGTAACTCAACAGGCATGATAGAGCTGCACAATATATTCACTGGGTAATCTGCAAATACCTGGATTTGCCCCATGGAAAAACTGGTGGGAACACAAACCACCCCCAGTGCTTATTATTATTATTATTATTATTCAGTAGTTTTATTTTTATAGCGTACTTTCACTTCACTACCGAGCGCAGCTCTGTGTGCCTTGGGTATGTGCTGTGATTTGTTGTGATGCTCTGATGGTTATTGTGTGGAAAGTGTTCTGCGTAGGATGTGTGCAGTGCCTAGTAGTGCAATTTTCTGTATGTTATATGTGTTTGTAAGTCCTGGTGTTTTGGTTATGTATTTGTCTGAATATTTTTTACCATGCCTAATGCACCTACTATGATAGGAATTGTTATTATTATTATTATTATTATATTATTATTATTATTATTATTATTATTATTATTCTATGTTTGACTTTTGCTTTATATTTGTACAAGTTGGCTCCAAGTCTCACCCAGAGACCTCAAGAGAGAACAGGGTTGGAAGTTCATGTTGTTGTTATGCCTAGTGTGCCATATATTTGGGGGGTGGGGATGTCCCCCCAAATTATTATTATTATTATTATTATATTATTATTATTATTATTATTATTATTATTATTATTATTATTATTATTATTATTATTATTCAGGTCACCGCCTGGACTTGAAATCGGAATCTTGGGGTTTGTAGTCCGCGCACTTAACCACTACACCACGGGACATGGCGTAGTGGTTAATAGCGCGGACTACTAACCCCAAGATTCCGAGTTCAATTCCGGTTATTGACAACAACAATAATAATAATACTATCGAAAAGTACCTTAGCAATAAGAACCCAGGTGCGAAACTTCACGAAGGCACCTGACGAAGGCTGGAGGCTATATTAGCTGAAATGTGCTAACAACAAACAAGATGAGGACAAATATCCGTCAAATGTAACTAATGTAAATATTGTAAACTCATAATTTTCTTATGTTTTCTTAAAATTCTCTAGAACAATGGTATGTACAAATCTAAATACCCTAGGTATAACACCAACATGAACTTCTAACTTGTCTCTTAAGGTCTCTGGGTGAGACTTGGATGCAACTTGTACAAATACACCTAAAAAGGAAGGCGGAAAGAGTTAGCTGGTATAAATATAGACTCCTATATATGTAGAGGAGAAAGTTTATTAAAAGCTGCTAGAGTCCCAGGAAGACATAGGGAAACCAAAAACCCAAACGAAATCAATACCAGAAAAATAGAAAAGAAATCTGGACAGCTAGAATAGTCTTGGTTACATGTTCTAGCCCGATATTAGGATGTTTTTCTATTCCAACAGTCTAATCTGTTGTGTGTATACGAAAATAACAACAATAACAACAACAACAACAACAATAATGATAATACAAAATGTTTGCCACCCCCCCATCCCTGGCCCGACCAAAATAATCAGGATAGTATCAGATAGCTGAAAAGAACAAATAGCATGGTACCATAAGCTGCAGTTAGTAATCAGCAAAAGAAGAAGAAGAAGAAGAAGAAGAAGAAGAAGAAGAAGAAGAAGAAGAAGAAGAAGAAGAAGAAGAAAAGAAGAAGAAGAAGAAGAAGAAGAAGAAGAAGAAGAAGAAGAAAAGAAGAAGAAGAAGAAGAAGAAGAAGGAGAAGAGAGAAGAAGAAGAAAGAAGAAGAAGAGGAAGAAGAAGAGAAGAAGAAGAAGAAGAAGAAGAAGAAGAAGAAGAAGAAGAAGAAGAAGAGAAAGGAGTTTTGACTTTAAATGACCTTAGCAAAAAATGTAACAAGTTTCCTTTTAAATAATGGAAAGATGAGAAGTTGTTGTTGCTAGTTGTGGTCACTCCCGTCGATTTAGATTTATCAGTTTGAAAGAGAGGAAAAAAATATTCATTAGGAGAAATTGCATTTATTTGCGATGGTTGCGTGAATTTTGCTATAAAGTCAAAATGGGGACACTGAAGTTTTTGATTTTACCTAGTATTTGACAAATATATCTTTTAATTGCAGAATATGATTCTTTTAGTGTTCTGTCGCTTGAACTGAAATTCTTTTGATGTACCATGACATATATTAAGCCAGGCAGATCGATCAAAGCAATAAATTTCCAAGTATGTCATACTAAGCCGTAGACAGTTTAGTAATTGCAACGTATCCTACTATCTAAGGTCGGCTTTTCCTTTTATTGTGCGGAATCCCTCTTCTTGATGGCCACACATAAGGACTTTCAATGATGGATCCAAGTATCAGGTCATTTTCAAGTACGACAAAATCAAAGAGAGATGAAGGAAAGCTTTAGTGAGAATACGTGAGGAGAACCAAGTCAGTTATGAAGAGTAATCTCAATAGAAAAAATAAGCCCTGGGTTATGAACACATGGTAAGTCTTTTTTAAGGGAGATGGCACATACATGTGCTGTTAGATGGCCAAAGAATGAGCTTGAAGAAGTGGGTAGAAAAACCAGAAAAGTGATGACTATGAACAAGTAACTGCACACTAAAAGCTATGTCGATACTTCGTATGTCTATAAAGAAGGGGTGCTCAAACGAAGGATTATGTGAGTTGTCAATAAAGAAAACAGTCTGGGAGGTACGTTAAACAGCTGATTGAACATTTGGTTGTTTCGATTAAAAATAACAAAACAATACCTAATGAAAATATGTCACGGCCGAAAGAATTTAAGCAGAGATTGAAAAGTGGAAAGTGAAAACGATGGATGGGCAATAGAAGGGAAAGAAAAGACTAACACATTCAGGAGAAATGATTTGAAAGGTTGAACTGAAAAATTGATTTTCATGTGATAGAAAAAAGGGAAGAAAGACAGAGGAAATAAGGGAAAAAGAGAAAATGAAAATAAAAATAAAACAAAGAGAATAAAAGGGGAAAGGAGACAAAATTCATAGCGACAATACTCTTCTCAATACGCATGACATACCACTCAAGGAATTCTTTTGCACTTCCTGTATGGAGGGAGGATAAGACAGGGATCCTCCTCAAATAATTTTCAGTTCTATTTTTGATCATTCTAAGTGACCTTACAACCACTGGTATTTTAACTGTCATGAGATGCTACATTTTTCGATTTCAATGAATAAATCTTTATATTTTCTGAGCTTATCAAATTCTATTGCCCGGATATTATGATCACTTGTGATCATTATCATTATTATAATAATCCCCAGAGTACGAGGTATGTTTTTGGTGTGCTGTAATTTTATGTTTAATTCACTTCTTTTAAAAGATTCTATACTGTATTTTATTGGTTAAAACGTTTTGCAAGCCAGCTGCCCTTTTACGGGGCTGACATTTGTTAAGCAAATAATTTTGCGGAAGATACAAATTTTTTTATTTTCAAATTTCTCCGAAAATTTGATTCGAAGAAAGTAAACATTAATGATGGCGACGAATGGCGGGATTGACGAAGGAAGTTAGTACGGCAATTTGCAAGAGGAGTTCCCCGTCCTCGCCACGATGGTTGGCACCAGACAGCAGGAAGGAAATCAAGATGAAGAAGAAATGAAGAGTCAAGAATAGAAGAAAGGAGAGGAATAGCAGAAAGAAGGCGAGAGGAAGGAAGAAGTAAAGTCTTCCTCACTACATGGAAATTGTAGTAGTTCGAAGAACAACATTGAGAATAGCAGCTGCGAAGACTCTAACAAAAAGAATGGAATATGAACAGAATTGACGCCTCAAACAACACGAAACGACCAGTAGTCAACAGGTGTGTAAACACAAACACAAGGAAGCTCAAAAGTGCTAAACGTGACCGGTTGGAAAAAAAGAAGCTTGGAAGACATATGGCAAGATATTTACCACATTGAGAGAACAAGACAGTACGGTGGAGTAAAGGTCCTTTTCAAGACCGAGGGTCAGGCGCCATAGAACTCGGTGACCACGCGACGCACCGAGGAAATTACCCTCTCTCCAACGTACATGGGAAGGAGAGCGGTACGAATTACGGTACCTGCAAACCCACCAAGCTTTAAGCTATGGTGGATTCCCGCGTTTATTTGTTGGGACGACGGGCAAAATTTCCTGGACATTAAAAGATCGAGGAGGGAGAATTGGGTTGGGACTACCTTGGAGGTTCTCCATGTGAAGCCAGAGCAGTTTGAGAAATGGCTTGGTATGCATTTAAATATCCGCGTCATAAATTTCGGATGCATAGTTTTGTTAACCTCTTCTGTTTTTCCATTCTATTTTTCATATACGTTGATATGTGAACTACCTGATCGAAGGACGGTGATTTCACCTCTGTATGCAGAATACTAGTTCTCGAAGTTTCAGTTGAATGACACACAAAATTGTTCTTGGCTAATAATTGAATATCCTAAATTTAAAGTTACCACTTCGTGTTCCACTTCAATTTGGGTTCTATTTCTATTTCAATGAGCTGTCTCGAGATTAACTCTTTATCTTTTGCAACCTTTAATCTGCTTACATTGAGAATATCAACTAACTTTTATTTTCCATCCAACAATATCTGGAGCTCTATTACTGGTAATATTGTTATGTATATATGTATGCATATATATATACATATATATATATATATATATATATATATATATATATATATATATATATATATATATATATATATATATATATGTATATATAATTTACTTTGTCTCGTTCTAGGTAGTTATCAACTTTTGTTGCATCTGGTTACATCGTTTTCTGCAGATAATTGCTTTATATTTGACCATATATACGACCTAAATAGAAAAATAACTACTTCTACTTGATACATATTTTAAATGACCGACAGTAAATTTGAAATCAGGCTGCATTTATATACGGTTCGTATTTCCGAATGATGTGGTTAGTGTATTTTCACAACATAGAATTCTGGTTCAGAATTTTGAATCTTGTCGTAAATTATCTTGTTTACCAATCAGGCCATTCTTTCGGCTCATTTAACTTCAAGTTTCTAATATTGAACTTCTCGGTTGAATAAGTGTGTTTATACTAATTACTTTAGTTCTAGGTAATAGAGTCACTCACTCATACAAACAGATTCTACCTACTTACAGAGTGCTGATTATACTATAGAGAGAATATGCACAAACACTTACACTTATAGAGACATACATTTAGGCTCATACACAAACACACGCAAGCTTTTACATTCAGGGACTCAGAAAAACATAGTTTAGCCGTCACTCGCAAGAGATTACAACCAGTTAGCTTTTACATCACTTTCACTAGTTGTTTGAGGTACATATGTTGTTGCAAGCAAATATGTAGACTCTCTCATCCGTCGAACCTTTGAACCAACGGAACATCAGAGACAGTAGGATGCTGAGTTTTTCTCTCCCAGTCTTTTTCTTTCTACTCACGCACACATGTGTATATATATGTGTGTGTACGTGCGTTTATGTTTCTTATTTCTTAATTTTTATTACCCATAAGGGGCAAAACATAGAGCGGATAAACAAGGACAGACAAAGGGATTAAGTCGATTACATCGACCACAGTGCATAACAGGTACTTAATTTATCGACCCCGAAAGGATGAAAGGAACAGTCGACCTCAGCGGAATTTGAACTCAGAACGTAGCGGCAGATGAAATACCTAGTTCTTTACTACCCACAAGGGGCTAAATACAGAAGGGACAAACATGAACAGACAAACGGATTAAGTCGATTATATCGACCCCAGTGCGTAACTGGTACTTAATTTATCGAACCCGAAAGGATGAAAGGCAAAGTCGACCTCGGCGAAATTTGAACTCAGAATGTAGCGGCAGACGAAATACTGTTAAGCATTTCGCCCGGCGTGCTAACGTTTCTGCCAGTTCACCGCCTTTGTATGTAATTTATGTTTGTGTAGGTAAGTATTCCAGCTGCTATATTATACACACACAATCCTCCTATAAAATGCTCACATATATAGAATTACTAAAATACTCATGATGTTCCTTTACACACTCACGCAATAAATGTTACAATTACTAGAATTAAGTGCAATAATACAGAAACATCTACGGGTATGTTATGCGGATATAACGCAACATAAAAATAAACCATCTCATCCTCAGCTTCGAATCGAACAACTTCCTGACTTATATCTCATTGCGTGTTGTAAATCCGATTTTTTACACATACCTAAAGATTTCTTGCGGTTGACATTAGTAGTCAGGGATCACCTGTGTATCTGGAAAAAGAAACAGAATGAGGTTCTTTGCTGAGACTCAATGTAGGGTATAACTGACTGACGTTAATTTACGAAAATCTTCTTAAAATCGAATATATAAAATGGTTTACCAAGATACAACCCTAAAAGTTTCTACGCCTTTTTAATATAGTTGTGTTTTCAGCACTCATTCTTTGAACACTAAAATGCATGCATTCATAATATGCACACACACACTCACACACACTCACGCACACACACACATACACACACACACAAACACACACACACACACACACATACACACACACACACACACACACACACACACACACACACACACACAACACACACACACACACACACACATACACACACACACACATACACACACACACACACACACACACACACACACACACAAATACACATATATGCACACTGGGCCTTCGGGCTAAATTTGAAGATTATATATGTCTCTTTTTTCAAGAAGAGCTTGAAGAGCAGAAAAAGCTTGAAGACGGCGTTGAAGACCTTGAAGATTAAAGTTGTTGTCGAGAGAAAGTTTGCGAACTTGGAGGACTCGCAGCTTCTGAATACGTGCAAAGATTCATCTGTGTCGTGATGATTTGTGTTGGGTCTCAAACCGCTGACATTCTAGCTGCTTCTCAATGCACTGTGAACATTGTAAATGCTGCAACAGAGATTACACAGCCGCGGCCAGTAAGTAGAGACACATCAGGCACTCGTCCCCAAATCTTTGAACATAGCCTTAGGCTCAAATCAGACGTCTATTGTGGAGAATGTGTTCAACTACCGACTGGAGTTCATTGCTGCTGGAATGACAGATGCATGGCTACAATTTTCAGCTCTTTGCCATACCTTCGTAAAGATTTAGATGTAATTGTCGGAGATTTTATACAAGTTCAACAGCCCCAATCTCTGTCATCCTAATTCCTCCGATTTTAATGTTATGGACTTCTATGGGTGGCATACAGTTCAGAAAGACAGCAACCGTTCTGCTTGCAAAGTCAACGCCGAACAGGTAGCCAGGATCAAACAGGTGTTCGAAGATCTTCCCAATGACACAGCGAGGAACTCATGCGCCAGTTCCTGGGACGCCTGAAGGTAGTGCTGGAAGGTGAGGGCGGCTACTTTGGGTAGATATCTAAGACGTAATGTAGCTGATAATTTTTGATTTTTAAAAATGCCTTAATTTTTTGGATGGAATTTTATGTATTATTTCATACATACATACATACATACATACATACACACATACATACATACATACATACATACATACATACATACATACATACATACATACATACATACGTACGTACATATATGTATACAAATATATGTATGCATATATCTAGAGCGAAAGAGAAAGAGGCATTTACATGTATAGATATATCCAAATAAATGTATTCGTGTATATCTGTGTGTGTTTGTGTGTCTATTCCAACTATATTTGTTTAAAATACAAAAAGATTAATTTTAAAGTTTCGACGTCTGTAATTCTATTTAACCTGTTCAGATTTTAATCGATCGTCATCAAAATGTATATGAGTGTTAACCTCCTTGTCGAAGTACTTATATGAATATTCAAATAAGCAGACATCGAAGAAAGTGAAAAATAACGTATACAAAAGAATCTATACGAAAAAACTACAATGAGAAAAGCATCAACAAAAGCTTGAACCGTATATGAAAAGTATAAGAATACAGACATTGAAAAACGAAAATAATTAAAATATAGATACTTGAATCTAAACAGCTACTTGAATATAAACAAACTTATACCAAAACATTTCGCTAGTGCAAGCAAGGGCTAGGAAGAAATCAGAATTAACTGGAAGTATTAGATTAGATTTCATGTTCTTTTACGGAGGCATAATCAAGGTTAATTGCGGAGGAGCGGGGACGGTTTCTCACGTAAAAAATGTCTCTTTATTAAAAAAAAAAAACTGTAAGATGAATAAGATCTACAAAGATACCTGAATAAAAGCCAAAGTAACACCGATTCTCAAATAATAATCTCCTTTTAAAATCCGGCAGAAATAAGTAGAAACTATCTTCATTACTCATTCATATACATAAGCAATGGTTAATGTTGTTATCAGAGGTCAATGTTGTCAATCAGAATCACCTAGATTAGTAAATTTGATATAAGTAGTATAAACCTATAAAATTTCTATAACTAAATCCTCAGAGTATGAACTAAGATACAATATTGATAAATAACATATTAAAGAGATAAATACCATATTAATGAGAAATTTGAGTAAATTTCTAAAGTGCCAAAATATCAAAAATTTAAGTTTTATGGGGTTTTCTTATTCCTGCCCATATATAGAAACTTCCACAGTGCTGGGAAAGACCTACCATGTACAGCTGTTAGGTGCGGTTGTGATACGTGATTTCACCTACCTAGGGTAGGGCATCTCCACACCACGTGCGGTGGCCACGTGGCAGAATATTTCATAAGCAATAAATTAATAATAAAAATAATGATAACAATTGTGATTAAAATTCATATTGATATCGTGGTTGTTGTTGCTGTTATTATTTTTCAGGTCACTGCCTGGAATCGAACTCGGAATCTTGGGGGTAGTAGCCCGCTCTCATACCCACTTCTCCATATGCCCGTGGGCAATTATGGAGTGAATTTTTAGGGCTCATAAATCTAATATTCTCCTATCTTTCCTTAATACCAGTTCCCATGTGCTGTTTATATCTGCACTCGGTCTTTGTTAGGAGGTTGTTTTATCCTAGCGTATGTGCTGCTTCTTTTAGTTTTCGTATTTTTTTTCCAATGGTGTATTATAAGCCCTAAAAATTCACTCCATACTTGCTCACGGGCATATGGCATAGTGGTTAAGAGCGCGGGCTACTGACCCCAAGAAAATAAAACGCGACAAAGTGGAAATAGCCTTGAAATACATTTAGACACATGGTAGGATATCCACCACATTGTCAGAGCGAGACAGTAGCACGAAGACCGAGGTGATACGCATCTCACCAAGGAAATCGTCACCGAGGAAATCTTCCTCTTCCCAACGTACATGAAATCAAATGCGGCACGAATTACGGTATCTGGAGACGCACCAGGCCGGAATTTAAGATAGATTCTCGTGTATGGGGAGCGAATTTGAAGGATGGTAAATGATCGAGGTGGGAAAATTCGATTGGGACTACTTCGGAGGTTATTCTCTATGTGAAGCCAGAGCTGTTAGAAAAAGTTCCAGACCTGATTTCCCTCTCGAATGGAGTAGAACTAAAGGTGAACGTGAAAAGCAGATGGCCGAGGTGCTACGATTGTGGTTCAACAGCCCACTTACAGTTTTTCTGACCACAGAACCAGAACAGAAGGTGGTTAAGTTTAGATGTAATAGTCGTCAGTGAGACCACGATCAAGGACACAAGGTCCGTGGCTCCCGTCTTCGATGACTTAGAAATTATTGTATTTCTTAGTCGACGGGGAATGGGGTTGGGGTGGAAGAGTTGTACAGAAAGGGCATGGATCACGAGATACGGTTGGTCTTCCTGGACCCTGAATGTAAATCTGTGGTCCTGGACGTGAACGATAGCGATGGCAGTGCTTTTAGGCTAGTCGCAGTGTATGCATCGAATAGAGCGTGGAAGCTGGAGTTCTTCAGACACCTGGAGGCCTTTCTAGGGAGGTTTCGCTCAATAGTGTTAGTGGTCGATCGGAACTCCATTTCGGATGCAGGTGTGGATGGAGTGGGGCTAGCGGATGGGAAGGTGGAATGCGTAAACCTCGCAAATCTGTTCAGTTATTTCCAGGTGGCGGATAAGTACGGACTGGTTTTCCGGAATACTCCAGTGTGGACACGGGCAAACAACTTCGGGTCAGCTAGATCTTATCTAGGTAGGGTATTTTAGTAGGTTAGCAGATAGGAGTATGATAGGTTGTCATCAATTTCGATTCGTCAACTACACAGTCCAGAAATTTATGATCTGTATGGTTGATCTAGATAGGGTCCATAGGCAGGAACACGGACACTGGCAGCTGAAGCGTACTTCCCCGGGGGAGGGGGCTAAATCGGGGGAATTGAGTAGAAGGTGTGGAATTTAACAGAGAACTAGTGATAGAGAAGACCAGAGTATAGAAGAAACCTAGTTAGGAAATTAGAAGAGGCACTCAGTAGAAGTATAGCGACCGACGTACTGGCATCGAAATTGGCTCTGAACCAATTCTTCATCACCAAACATGAAGGTTGCGTTGTCAGAGCTATAACGCGTGCTCTAAAGCAGGAAGGAACGAAAGCCGTTCGATGGGACCGGGTGGTAATAAAACTTCCATTCAGTATTTGAGAGGTCGAGACGGGTGCATGCTAGACGAGTTGAAACAGCTGTGTGCGGAATTTCAGCAGTGCTTTGCTGAACTGTACGGAGCGCGTGGTGGCCTGGATGCTGAGGTGTACTTCACTTCCTACATTGATGGTATGCCGCAGCTTTCGGCGAGAGACGTGGAGTCTTGCGATATGCCGATAACAGCTGAAGATATACGTGATGCGTTGGCTAGTTGCACGTGGATGAGGTCTCCTTCGAGCCTTGTTTGTATATGCCAGATTTGTTTGGTGATCTTTCTGGAAACGTTTACGTAACTGGCAGCAGGATGGGAGAATACGCGGATCTGTGAGCTGAGGTGTTATTGCAAAATTTTAGCTAAGGTGTCAGCAAAGAGTTTGGCGATTGTCGGTGACAGACTGGTGGGTGATGCGCTATCCCCAGCAGAACTCTACGTGTCAACCTCCACATCATGTGACACATTATAAAGAGGGATGGTAAAAAAACTGGCATGGATTGAGCCCTGGTCCATTTCGATCAGTTGAAAGATTTTGATCGGGCAGACCAACTGCACTTGGAGGCTGTTCTCAAGGCGGCTGATTTCTGTCCCGTTTTCAAAGGTGGATCTCTGCTATGTACAGCGTCATCGGTTCGGTGATCAAATGGACAGCTCTCGGAATCCTTTAGTATCGTCCGTTCGGTTCGTTAAATAAGACAACACTCATCGATTCTCTAGGTAATGTTATTTGAGCCATTACTTCGGAAACTGGAGGCTTCGAGGGGCATCCTGCGTGAACTGGGATGCGGTGCGTTCTTGTCGGCGTATGCAGACGACGTCATCGGGATAGTGTTGACACATCTCGGAAATCAAGACGTTCGGCACTACTCTAACGGAATACGAAGTGATGAGAGGAGCAACGATAAATCAGGAGTGCTCCTGCAGCTAGGTAGCTGGGGTGGCAGGCCCATGCCAACCGACTGGGTTGTGGGGCGCTGGACGGAACGACCTCTTATGTCACTCAGGATCTTTTTCAGTCAAGATTTCCAAGTGTACAAGAACAGTGACGAGGTAGGTGACAGACAAGGTGGCCAGTCTCACCCAGAAATGGGCTGTGAGGAAGCTGTTCCTGAAAGATCGGGTGGAGTTGCCGAATTTGTACATCACATCCGTTATATACTACCGCCTAACTGTCGTCCGTTTTCTCGCTTCGTGGCTGAACCGGCTGGTGCATTTAGTCTTCCGCTTCCTGCAGAGGAGACAGGTGCCGCTTGTCAGACGGTGCAGGAGGACTGGCATGCTGTGATTAATGATGAGCAGACATGCATTGAGGCTGAGACATCCGCATTACCTTAACGCACGTGTGGAGTTCTATAGGGGATTAGCGTAAAGGAAGAGCAACATCGTATTCGGAGAAGTCCTGGATATCGACGCGAATCAACTGGCTGGTTTCTTCCTGAGGACTTTCGGGCCGAGAACCATTGATAAATTCAATTTATCTCTGGCTTGGCAGTGCTACAGGGTGCGCTGCCGGTTTGAGATGAGCTCCATAGGCACGAGTTTGCAGTCAGTCGGGATTTTCCGAGATGCACGGGGAGCGACGAATCCGTTCTGTATGCTCTCACATAGTGCCCACGCAGTGCTGAATTGTGGAGATATGTCGAACAGTTATAGGACGGATCCGGCTATCGTCCGAGTCCATTGGAAAGATAATCCTGCCTTCTTCCCTTGGCCGGGGATGTAGGCTAATTTTTCTGTCTGATGGCTATGGCAAAAAAGGTTCTATGGTGGACGTGATTGAAATGATTGAAGACGGCTACCCTCTTCTTTAGCTTAAGGCCTCATTCACTTGTCAATGTTCCACCTGTGAAGGAAATTGAGACTGGAGAGGGAGGTATGTCACCCAGTAAGTTCATTAAAAGGTGAGAGAATGAGGTACGAATGGCTGCGTAAATGAACCTACTCTAAGGAGGCTGGATGAAAGGAAGAAGATAGGGTGCTTTCCTGAGGAGACTTTGGTGTTAAGGGGTTCAAAGTGCGTAATTTGTCTTTGGTCACCTTACGGTGGTACTCTTCCCTATTGCGAAAGCATATTGTTGATTTAATATCTTTGTTACTCGTTGTTTGTTGGCTGTTCACACGTTTAACCTCACTGTCCCTCGATTGCGTATCGTCCTCTATGTTTTGTGATCGTCCCTGGTGGCAAATAACGAAATAATAATGTTCTCAGGGCTCCGACAATTATTGGTACTACTGCTACCTTTTTCATCGACAACAACTGCTTAACTGCCCATTATTATTATTATTATTATTATTATTATTATTATATTATTATTATTATTATTATTATTATTATATTATTATTATTATTATTATTAGTATTAGTATTATTATTATTATTACTATTATTATTTTTATTTTTATTATTTTTATTATTATTATTATTGATATCATTATTACTATTTTTATTATTTTTATCATTATTAGTATTGATATCAGTATTACTATTTTTATTATTATTATTGTTATTATTATGATTATTATTATCATTATTATATTATTATTACTATTATTATTATTATTATTATTATTGAGTGAGAGAGCAGTGCATGCCATCAAAGTGACACTGGGGTAAAATATACGAAGCCCAATATAC
This sequence comes from Octopus sinensis, assembly GCF_006345805.1. Lineage (NCBI taxonomy): Eukaryota > Metazoa > Mollusca > Cephalopoda > Octopoda > Octopodidae > Octopus > Octopus sinensis. The sequence goes on along the minus strand of NC_043003.1, from coordinate 76,139,082 downwards.
CCAACATGACTATCCGTCTGATAAGGGTACACCAGGCACATGCATCACAACCATATGTGCGCGACATGGTGATCTCATATCAAGATAAACATCACATGACCTTGTAGGTGGGGCCCAGTCAGAATTTCCTTCAGGTTGAGTAGCCCATCCCGCTCAAAAGGTCCCTGAATAAGGGTTGTTTAAGGATGTTGAAAGAACCACCCATGTTTCCAGAGGTGAATTATTCAAACCCCAAAGAATCCCTCTCAACACATGGCTATGATGCTCCCCCACTACTTCTGCTCGTGATCAGAGATGCACATATCGTCAGCCACTAAGGGACATGCTCAACTGGTTAAGGTCAAACAACTGACAAGCAAATCTGTGGTATTGAGCAGAATATTTGCTGTAGCCCATCTTTTATACCAAGACAAAACAATGTACATGATAACACTTCCAATCAGTTAAGATCAGAAGCCATGAGAGCCACTGCCTGGTACTGCATCAGGGCATTTATCTTATTATTATTATTATTTATCTTATTATTATTATTATTATTATTATTATTATTATTATTATATTATTATTATCATCATTATTTTTCTTTTTATTATTATTATTATTATTATTATTACTATTATTATTATTGCTGTTGTTGTTGTTGTTGTTGTTGTTGTTATAGTTACACATCGACACTATGGGTCATACTTAATCATGAAATGAATCAGAAAACGTACGTAATATGTTCATAAAAGCATTCAAAATAGTTAAGCTATTATAAACTGCAGGATTACATTTGCTGACAACATAAGTAGTTAAATGATTCATAATGATCAATTCAAGTAAATAATGATGATGATTATGATGATGATGATGATGACGAATTTGATCATATTTGCAGTCAAGTGCGTGATAGTAACGATGATGACGATGAGGAAGACGATGAGTGAACATTTTAGCAGATGAAAACATATATTAAATAGATAGGCGTAGGAGTGGCTGTGTGGTAAGTAGCTTGCTTACCAATCACATGGTTCTGGGTTCAGTCCCACTGCGTGCCACCTTGAGCAAATGTCTTCTACTATAGCCTCGGGCCGACCAAAACGTTGAGTGTGGATATGGTAGATGGAAACTGAAAGAAGCCCGTCGTATATGTGTATGTATATATATATATATATATATGTGTGTGTGTGTGTGTGTATGTGCGCGCGCGCGTGTGTGTGTGTGTTTGTTCCCCCCAGCATCGCTTGACAACCGATGGTGGTGTATTTTCGTCCCCGTAACTTAGAGGTTCGGCAAAAGAGACCGATAGAATAAGTACTAGGCTTTACAAAGAATAAGTTCTGGGGTCGATTTGCTCGACTAAAGGCGGTGCTCCAGCATGGCCACAGTCAAATGACTGAGACAAGTAAAAGAGTGAAAGAGTATATATGTAATAATAGATCACATTACTAAGAATAACAATTATGAATTCAGTGTTTGGAAAGTGTATTTGAAGATGAAATACGAGATATAAACAAAACAAAACAAGGGGGAATTACATATTTCCAACTGGTGCAGAAACAATTGTTATCCTGGTAGAATAATATACTTTGTACTATGACTTCAAAATTATCACACGAAGTAGCTCAGACTTTCACATTTCCGTGGGAACGATAAGATAGCTTCCAACAATAGAGACATTTTTATAAAATTCCTTATATTTCAGGCTCAAAGGCCCATTTTTAAATGAAACCAGTCTGGGAAATGTCCATATATACCGATTCTGTTACCTTACTCAAACCCCTTCGCGTTTGCTTAGCAGGAGTTGGTGTGAGCAAGAGAGCTGATTGTCCTCTGAAGAACTTTTGTTCTAAGTCGTCTTGAATTCGAAGTAGTCTAGCGAAGCTATACGCAAAAGATAACCTCAATGCAGCAAATAATCTACTGGGAAACGCTCATGAGATTAAGAAAAAATATGGGGAAAATATTCTGCAGTATACATCTGGAAGTTTCTGGCAGGACTTTCTCCAAACTTTGAAAGTAACTGAGAGGACTACATGTTGTGGATGTAGGTATCTTCAAAACTAAACTGGATCTCCTACTATAAAAAAAATCCAAGTTAATGCCAAGAGGTTGGAATGAAATCAGCTATATCAAACTCCCTCATTCACCAAATGACAAATGTTAAGTGTTAATGGAGGTGTAGGAAAAGCAGTTGGTGGTGCTCCAACAGTGCATCGGCCCTACAGCGGAAACTAATACATACATACATCCTTGGCTGTTTGGTAAGAAGCTTGTTTCCCAACCACATGGTTCAGGGTTCAGTTTCACCGAGTGACACTTTGAGTAAGTGTCTTCTATAACCTCGAGTCGACCAAAGCCTTGAGCGTGGATTTGGTAGACGGGAACTGAAAGAAGCTAGCCGTACAAGTGTGTGTATATGCGCGCGCGCTCGTGTGTATGTGTGTGTGTGAGTGTGTGTATGTATATATTTGTGTGTTTGTCTGTTTATCTCCTCTACCATCGCTTGGTAACTGGTGTTGATGCATTTACGTCCCCGTTACTTAGCGGCTCGTCAACAAAAACCGATAAAAGAAGTCCTGGGGTCAATTTGTTCATCTAAAACAACATCAGGTGGTGCTCCACCATGGCAGCAGTCAAGTAGAATAAAGAATACATACATACAACATTTATACAAACACACAAACTATAATATTTTGTATTGTAGACACAAGACCCGAAATTTGGGGGAAGGGGCCAGTCGAGTAGACTGATCTCAGTAAGCTACTCGTACATAATTAATCAACCTCGAAGTATGAAAGTTGATGTCGGCGGAATTTGAACTTAGAACGTAAAGACAGACGAAATACCTAGTTCTTTACTACCCACAAGGGGCTAAACACAGAGAGGACAAACAAGGACAGACACACGGATTAAGTCGATTATATTGACCCCAGTGCGTAACTGTTACTTATTTAATCGACCCCGAAAGGATGAAACGCAAAGTGGACCTTGGCGGAATTTGAACTCAGAACGTAGCGGCAGACGAAATACGGCTACTCATTTCACCCGGCGTGCTAACGTTTCTTATTTCTTTCTTGCCCACAAGGGCCTAAACATAGAGGGGACAAACAAGGAAAGACAAAGGGATTAAGTTGATTACATCGACCCCAGTGCGTAACTGGTACTTAATTTATCGACCCCGAAAGGATGAAACGCAAAGTCGACCTCGGCGGAATTTGAACTCAGAACGTAACGGCAGACAAAATACAGCTAAGCATTCCGCCCGGCGTGCTAACGTTTCTGCCAATTCACCGCCTTAGACACACACTATAATCAAATGAATAACAATATACGATGTCTAATTGTCAGCTCATTACAGGTGTTTCTTAGGCAACCTTTTAATAGAAGAATGCGAACATTACATCGTTATAAAAGACAGTAATCAGTTGAGAAGTAATTTTAGAAAACAAAAGAATATCCAAGAATACAAGAGAGATGTGTCTGTTGAGGCCGACTATGAATTGAGTTATTCTTGGACATTCTTTTGTTTTGTAAATTTCCTTCTCATCGTATGATGACAGTCTTTTATAATGATGTAAAGTTCTCATTTTCCTTTTGAAACCTTACGTAAGAAACAGCCGTAATGAGCTGACAATTATTCATCGTGTGTTATTCATTTGAATATAATACACCAAGGGAATTCACCACTTATAGGATACCCTAGAATATACCAAAAGCGTATTACTCAAAATAACGCGTAATTTAGTTTAGCTCCTAATGGCTAAATACTCATAGGATTGGTCTTCTATGTATATATATATATATATATATATATATATATATATATATATATATATATATATATAATATATATATATATATATATATATATATATATATATATACATACATATGTGTGTATGTGTGTGTGTGTGTGTATAAAATCATTAAGGTGGCTAGACGCAATAAGTAATTCACCGTGATTAAAACTGACCAAGTGTGCAGGCATAACCAGCATTCATAGAATAAAAGTTATAGATTTACAGCCCCATAATGTTCTATTTGAAATGACAGGGGAGACACCCCCCAACCCACTGCAAGCGAGAGGCGTTAGATTCGTTTGTTAATCAGTGGCTGATTTGGCCAACTTGTAATGTGGAATTTATAAAATAATCAAGGTGGGTAGATATAATTTAAATCTAAAATGAAGTAATTCACCTCGCTTATGACGGGAAGTTGTTCTCCCCTCTAAGTTCAAATAGAGCGTGCTTTATGTGGCAAAAGAATCTATCACTTACTTACTGCAAAGCTGGTGTTGCATGCACCCTTCGTTAATATATATATGTGTGTGTGTGTGTGTGTGTGTGTGTATACATATATGAATGTATGTATGTATGCATGTATGTATACTAGCTATTGGACCCGGCGTTGCTCGTGTTTTCCGTGTTGAACTTAAGTCCACTTCCGACCTTGTATTGAAATCTTCTACATTCCTCGTGCAACTATTAACCCTTAAGATGTTATATCTGGTTCGACAGGCTGTTGCATGATGAGCAGATATGTGTCAGGCGGAAGAAAATTGGTCAGAGTAAGTGACAAATTTTTCTTGACGGAGCTGAATTTTTGCAGCCGACAACAACGTGTTCAATGGTGCAGCCACATACTGACATCAACTCATTACAATAAGCCTCGCCCACTCATTGATGTTCATCAACATCGGACAAAAAATGCAAAAGCTGCAAGAAAAAAAAACATCGTTATGGGAATTTCCATTCAAACGCCCGATTGAGCTCACAAAAATCGATGCCAACTGAGTATCATCTAATTTTCGAAAAATTCCGGCTTTATTTGAATTTCAGGGCATGTGATCTTCCTATGATCCAAAAATCATTAAAATCGGTTGGAGGGTGTATGAGGAGTTAGAGTAACCCCAAACACACACACACAGACAGACACTATTACACATTTATGTATGTAGATATGACTGTCTATGAGTGAGTGCCCCCAGATATGTGTGTGTAAAATGTTTGTGTGGTTGTGTATGTGGAGCTCTTTTTGTGTGTATACAAACATCCTCCCATTTTTCTGAAATATTTGTTAATATATTTTATGTATAAATGGAACCACGAGCAAACTAAAAGAATATTATCACCATCACTATCCTCCTCCTCTCCCTACGCTCCATGATGATCGTCATAACCAGCATCATCCTTTGCACCGCCATCACCACCACCATCATCTTCGCTAGCAGTTATATTTAACATTTTAATATGTCTATTCTCTTATGCATTATAATGATTACTGCGTTTTCCATTCTCATTTTTTTGTTAATTCATTTTTCATTTTTCCTTTCATTCTATCCTTATTTCTATTTCTGCCTACATCATTAATGCATTACAAAATCCAAATCTTCAATATCTCCTTCATAATTTATTTCCTTACATTAAATTCTTCTTTAGCCCATCCTTCTAACTCCACCACCAACACATACACGTAAGCATTGAAGAAGAACATATAACCGCACACCTATACACATATACATGCACAATAACACAAACTTAGAAGCATAAACATTTAGAAACTTAATATATATATATATATATATATATATATTATATATATATATATATATATATATATATATGCGTGTGTGTGTGTGTGTGTACACATGCACATACATACATATACATACACACATACATGCATACATATATACATACATACATAAACATGTACGTACATACACATATGTAAGATAATATTTCCGTTGTATTACTTGTAATGCTTTCTCATTTCACATCCTTCTGGACAAATAAAAATACAATGAACAAGTTATGCTGTTTTTATTGATTTATCTTATTGTTATTATTTTTCAATTTATTGCTAAAAGATGCAATCTTATGCAGCTCCAGTTTAAACTTGTTATAATGTGTTTTCCCCAATGTAAGTTTAAATTGTTGGTTTTCTTGTTATTGTCATTATAATCAAGAAAGATAAAGTAGGCTTAATTTGTTTACATATTTCTCATTGACGAGAAGAAACGTTTCTAATTGTTGTTTGTTTCTGCCTTTTCGCCAGAATATATTTTCAAAATGGCCACGGTGGTAATGAGACTCATTGATAGGCAGTGTTAGTAAATTTGTTTATATTTCCTATAATAAGAACACTATTCCAAACATCAGAGATAATTTCAAATGTTAACACAATTGAAATGAACAGACGTCAT
>NC_043003.1:76050392-76127892 GCF_006345805.1 Octopus sinensis | reverse complement strand
TCTGTATTTGATACGGTTTGTGTAAAAATAAAAGCTGCTTGTTGCAGTTGCCTTCGTTGCTTATCTGCCTTTAAACAGTGATCAAGCATCATGGTCTCAAAGACATTCTTATCCTAACCAACAAAATATTGCTCTATATCACATTATTCAGTTACTGGTTCTAGTGTCACAAGAAGTATTTTTCGGTAACTTAGATATTGCAGTATATACGGATGATTATTCGCTAAGTCCCTACAAAATATTATTGGAAGGTGGAAGTTATACTTTTGCTACTTGAAGAAAAGCGTAGACAATATACTATATGATATATAAAACAGCAGTATATTGTTCACTCCTTGAACATATACTATAATACGGTTGCTTGATCATGATTCAAAACGATCCTGTTCCACATACCCCAAGAACTAAATAAAATAATAAACTATAATACACGTGCAAGTTATAAAATCAACATGAATAAGAAAAACACGAATCAAACAAATAGAAAAACTGAAAGCCAAACGAGAGCAATATTTGTGATGCTGGAGAACACAATGATACATACATACACACATACATACATACAAACATGCATACATACATACTTACATACACGCATGCATACATTCACATAGTGGATACGTAGATGCAGATGTAGGCAGTTAGTAGAGCATTGATGCAGCCAGTGCAGATAAAGAAATGGGGACAATATACATGAAAGCAAGTTTATTAACATCATAAGTTAAACAATTCGACGATGTTCAAACTAAAAGAAATTTTCATAAGCTAACAGCCATCATACAAATTATGGTGTAGTAAATAAAGTTACTAAATATGCGAATATAATGAAGCAGGTAAAATACCAACTACGAACATTTCATGCAATAACGATGTGTGATACATCAGTTGTAATATACTCAAAACCAGCTTTGCTAATCGTCAGGTCGTGTTACCTGTAAGTTATTTACATTGTCAGGTTGAGATGAACAAATGAATTATCAAACTAGCCACAGCACGAACGGCAAGTTGCAAAGAGAAAACGAAATCAAAATCAAATGACCAATGATTAGGGTAGCTCGCCCCCCCAAAAATAAGGCGAATGTGTTTGCAGATGGCATTAGGTGTAAGGAAAATAGATGCTTGGTAGAGGGGAGGTGGAGGTTGGTAAGACTAACTATGAAATTCTTTTACACAAAGGCAGTTGAGAAATAGTAAGAGACAAAGAACTGATAGAGTAATAGTCCTAATGTATCTTAGATAAATTATTGGGACACACTGTCGAAGGAATAAATAAAATTTACTTGTGAAAAAGGACACGCACATACTCACAAGCTCTCACACGCGGGCACACATACACACGCATGCACACACACACACACACACACACACACACACGTATATGTTTTATGGTATCTAATAGTTGATATAACTTAATATCTCTTTCAATCGCGTGCAACTGTTAAGAAATGCATCAGGCTTATAATAATGTTTATTTCAAATTTTTATGAACAATTTTGACTTTTTAAACATATTTTCTGAATTTTCCCATGTAAGTTTAACCTCTCTCTAACCATTTTGCTTCTTTATTTTTCTGATTTAACATGAACAATAGAAAATTGTTGAAACCGGTTGGTTATCTTAATAAATCTGTTACAAAATTTTAAAACGACTGCACGTTTTAAGAGTCTGGTGCATTTTCAAACCCCAAACAAATTCTCCTATATTTCCTGCGTAGGAATACAAGACTTTTCTCCATAACATATATGCATATAAATGTATGCACACACACACATATATACATATACGTATATGTGGATACATACACCTATATATGTGTGTGTTTTGTGCGTGTGTAAGGAAATAGTAACGGAGAATAATACGTTCTATATAGCTGTAGTATAGCATCCTGTGTCAACAGGCAACATGTGATGAGAGAGGAATTTGAAAATATACAGGATTAAACATAGAGGATTAAAAATCAATGCTGTAAAGGAAAAAAGGAGGTGTAAAATAAATACACGTATATGGATGTGCTTGCGTGCGAGTGCGTGTGCGTTTATACATGTATGTGTATGTTTTCGTGCGTATGTACACGTTACTCTTTTAATTTTTTACTTGTTTCAGTCATTTGGCTGTGGCCATGCTGGAGCACCGCATTTAGTCGAGCAAATCGACCCGAGGACTTATTCTTTGTAAGCGTAAGCCTAGTATTTATCTATCGGTCCGTTTTGCCGAACCGCTAGGTTATGGGAACGTAAACACACCAGCATCGGTTGTCAAGCGATGTTAGGGGGACAAACACAGACACAAACATATACACACATACATATGTATATATACATATATACGAACATATATGACGGGCTTCTTTCAGTTCCAGTCTACCAAATCCACTCACAAGGTTTTGGTCGGCCCGAGGCTATAGTAGAAGACACTTGCCCAAGGTGCCACGCAGTGAGACTGAACCCAGAACCATGTGGTTCGTAAGCAATCTACTTACTACACAGCCACTCTTTCGTAAGTATTTATTAGTGATCCCAATAATGAATGGTGTGAGAATGTTGATACAGCAGCCCACACCCATCCGAGTGGTGGGGTCTATTTTGGATTAGCTTTGCAATTTATGTTCGTACACGCAGCAACATAAGAAAGCTTTAAGAATATTCTGCAGTATTCACTTAAATAGTCCTACTAGAGAATTGCACATTCGGCTCCGTTCTTTCCCTTTTGTGTGACTATAATCATTGGATCATTGAAATTCGTATCTGAGCTCCAAATGTCTAAAATTCTGTATAAAACGTATTCATATCATAATACACACTCTCTCTATCGCTGTGTCTTTCGGTCTCTATCATTCTGTGTTTCTCAGTCTCTATCGCTCTATCTCTCTCAGTCTTTATTGCCCTGTCTGTCTGTTTCTCTCTCTCTCTCTCTGGCTCTTTCTCAAACATTACAATTAATAAATAATAAACATCAATAACGAATCGACTGAATTTCTATTTGTGCGTTAGAAATATTGTGTAACAATCTATACATGCTGAAGTTCTTTCAGCTAACGAACGGCGGAAAACGACACTTTGTTGTTCAGTTTTTCTTTTGTATATTTTATACTCTCCATCAATAGCCGAAGGTAAAGAAATATGTAAACAAACCGTATTTTTAGACAATTGATTAATTAATTATTTATTAAGATAAGATTACTCACGTGTCATTTTTGTTTCAATGTTATTTTTAATAGAAAATGTAAACATCGGCTAAAATACATAAATGTCAAGGTTTTTCGCATTATACTCCTCCTAAACACGTCATTTAAATTTAATATTGGCATTAATGTTCTTTGTATATAAAGTTGTTTCTTAAATAAAGCGGAATTAACTGTTTTGTTTAAAATACCAGACACTGTTTAAAACAATAAAACTGAATGAAATTTACTGAATATTTAATTTACAATATATTTAGTATGATGATTGTTTTTGTGCAGTTAAAAAAGAAAAGATTAACTTGATTCTATAGAAAACATCTGCGGTCATTGAGAATATAGTTACTGTTAGTTTGGCTAGAGATGGCTTTGTTGTATGCGATTGACAGATGTGTGCAAAGTATTAGGTGAATAAAAAACGATGGTATCACCTGCAAATTGTTGAATAAACAGAAAATCGTGCGGGGAATGTTAGAAAACAAAATTTTTGGACACATTAATGATAATAGATTATGAGCGAATAAAACTAAATCGTAGGGCACTCTACATTTGACAGAAAATGAGCTGAAGTCGCAGTTTCTGTGAGAGATTTCTCTTCTAGGAACCGTCGAATGTGACACAGTCATAGTGTTTAACTGGCAATGTACCATCCTCTGTATTCTTCTTAATCAGACGGTAAATATTTATTTCTGGGAACTTTAACTCTTATTTCTCGCATCTCCAGCGATTACATTCAAACGACTACTATCATTTTTATTTGTTGTTAGTGGAAATACAGCCAGAATCACTGCTGTCCTCCGCTTTACTATGGCTATTATTTGTAGGTGATATTTTTGTTGTTATTATTGTTGTTGCGACATCCATCGTTATTGGATGTTTTATAGTCCTTAGTAAGAATTGACTGAACAAAACTATGATCAAAAGCAATTCAACCATCACAAGTTTGCCATTCATACAGACATTGTGTATCAAGTGCTACACTTTACTTTTTTCTCGTATAATACTTTCGCCACATTCATATATTTTCTATTCAGATACTTGCAATTTGTGAGATATTTAACATTATTTCTAGCAATATATTAATTACAAGCAATCATATATTGTTTTTTTTTTCTTTGATACCATTGTTAGTTTCGACATACACGTCCCATATTTCCTTACCGTGGTACAAAAAAGATGCCATGTTCCGTATATACATAAACCACTTTGTTTCCGTCGAATTATGCATATATTATTGAATGTATTTATCTACCTACAAGCATGTGTCTGGATGCATTCTCGTGTTGAATGTCTGGATAACCATACACATTGATTTAGTCAATTTTCTTATTGTACATACTAATATTCAGCTCTAGATGGTGGAATCTTTTCCGGTGATTCCGTTCTTATAGATATTTTTTGCGTAAACATTGTTTCAGTCTAATAAAATTACTTTCTTCCTGTTATTTTCTTTAAATCTTTTTGTCCGCCGTCGAAAGCTTATGCTTAATATTTTATTTATTCACAAGCAAATATATATATCACGAATTTCATGACTTTAATTCATTAATGAATTTAATTGCCTTTCCTTCAAACTTCCTTGCCAAAATCAACGTTTTGTTATACATTTTTTATAAATCTCCATTAAAGCTCACTCTCACTGAATGCTGTTAGTGAATTTCCTTTGGCTATTACCCTTCGTATTGTAGCTTCGCTACACTACAGCTTCCTGTATTATTGTTCTATTTTGAGCTAAGCTCTTCAAGTCACGTAACGTATAGACTTACTATTTCAAAGCCGTTGATTTGTGTATGTATATCTGTTATCTTAATTATGCCTTTCTGTTTCGATTGTAACAGCTGTTTAACTCATTTGTAGTGCGATTTCAATTTTTGTCCAACTTCTCTATCGGGTACACATTTCAACAGTTTCTGACTATTTGCATGTGTATTGTGTTTAATATCTGGGTCTAGAAGTCATTATGATAATTTGCGTTTTGTTGCATTAGTAAATTTCATTCAGCAAGTATATCGGTAGGGTAAATGCCAGTCACACTAGCAGGTTTTTCTAGGAATCTGGCCGAATTCGTAATTTTCTTATAGGTGTACGGTACTTTTTATTTACTAGTTTGCTAATTTCTGTTGTATTCTGTTGCATGGTTGAAATAACTGAGTATCCAAACCCTTCGTATTCTATGAAATTTTTGTCGGAAATTCATAATTTTCCCTCTCTCTCTTTTTCCTGTTTGCACATATTTTGCAATTTACCCTAGCCGAGTTTTTCAGATTATATCTCCTTAAAAATCCTGTAATAGAATATAGTTGGTATAATGTGTGGAAAATATATATATGTCGTTGGCAAACATATCATAAGCCTATAGTTTTGAGGATCTTTCGGATTTATGTTTTGGATAATCAGCATTTATTTTTCTTTGTAGTAAATATTCTAGTGTTTAGTATCTCAGTGAATGATGTTGGCACAATCACATGATTAGCGATTTGGAGGATATTCAGGAACTTCCCAACATAAAGCTGTTGCCAACAGCAAGCATAGATTTTATCATATTGCTGAATTATCGTCAGTATAGCTATTCTAATGTTTGTAGTTGTTCACTGAACAATTCATTGTGTGATATGTTGACAAATGAAAGGATATGTACAGGCACAGAATATATAGTTTCATATATCTTTAAAAAATATGTATACCTTTATGTATGTATTCACGTAAAAGTATATGTATGCGATGAGTGTGCTTGTGTACATCTCGTGCATTGTGCAGGTTTGTGTGTATGTATATATATTTACATTTTGCCAATCTTCTGTTTAATAGTGATATGCGTATTGCCTTGTATTGCAGGCAAAATTTTGCGCTGCATTGTAAGGTAATATAATCTGTTTGTTACCCTTCTGGCAAACTAAAATCGTTATTACATGTTTGTTTGCTGGAAATTCTTTCTAAATTATCTGTTCTAATTTTTGAGACAACAATTTAACCTCGAGATAATCTTTTACAAAAAAAGCAAAGAAATATTTTTTTCATTTTGCCTTTTCGAATTTTTCTTAATTACATCTTATATTTCTCAAATTAATGCATTTTCTACCATTTAAACACCTTAGGCATAAAGTAACTTCCAAATAACCTTTATAGAATAAAAAATAACAAAAATAAGAAAAGAATTAAGCTTTGAAATGTAATCTAAAACTAAACAACGTAATACATTAATAAAGAGAAGACAAGGTAGCAAGCAAAATATCAGATTTTGTTAATCATGGAAAAACTTCATGTTTTTAAAAAAACTTTTCAACTATTTTGTACATTTTCGGAAATAAATGTCAGCATAACATCGGTTATAGCAGTAAAATAGTGTATATGTCGTATGGCGTTGTATTCTTTATCAATGCATGCAGATAGATAAACATACATTTATACATACATAGAGATACATATATACACAATATATATGCAAACACAGGCGTGAGTACATGTGTTCAAAGCAAGAAGGAGAGAATATTACTAGAATACCATGTGTTAAATGTTGAGTAAAATACTATTTTACTCCAACGACTTCAGAAAATATTCCTCAGTTTCATGTAACCGAAACCCCAAAAACTCATGAACGTTATAAATATATGTAAAAATTAGCCGCATAAACTTTTTTTTTGTACACGTTTTATAATCCCTTCTTCTATAGTCACAAGGTTTGAGATTCAGAAGGAGTGTGCCAGTCGATTATCTCGACCCATGTACGCAACTGTTACTTAAGTTATCGACCCCGAAAAGATGAAAGACAGTGGATTTCGTCGGCCGAATTTGAACTCAGAACGTAAAGACAGATGAAATACCAATTTTTTTACTACCCACAAGGGGCTAAACACAGAGGACAAACAAGGACAGACAAACGGATCAAGTCGATTATATCGACCCCAGTGCGTAACTGATACTTATTTAATCGAACCCGAAAGGATGAAAGGCAATTTCGACCTCGGCTGAATTTGAACTCAGAATGTAGCGGCAAACGAAATACCGCTAAGCATTTCGCCCAGCGTGCTAACGTTTCTGCCAGGTCGCCGCCTTTCTCATATTTTGAATAGTCTGGAATAATGTATTCTAAGATGTCCATGCTTGAAACAGAATAAAAGAAATATATATATAAAAGAAACAGCCCACAGGCTTCACCTCCCTAACAAAAAATGTTAAGATTTTTAAATGATAACCAAATTACTTCTAGAACAATTATCCCCTAGAAGTAGCAAGCCGACTAACGACGGTGTTTAAGTGATAACGAACATCTTCACTACCCAAACTGGCGAAAAACCCTAAATAACACATGCTCCCCAACAAAGTAATATTTTCGAAATAAATATACTCTTGCGAATCCTGAAAAACATCGTGATTGCCTGAAAGCTGAAACACCTAGTTTTAAATGCTGGACAGAATTCTAAGTTTTAATCTTCAAATTCTTTAAGCAAAACATTGAATATCCTATTAATATCCAATTAAAATTAACTAAAAGTGTATCTATTGACACATCTGCCGATCAACCTTGCACCTTAGTACATTATGTGAACTCTTATGACCTGAAAATGACACATCTAAATATACACATCTGATTACAAATTTCCATCTGCACGAATAAATTCTAAACAATTGTACAAACGCGAAATTTATTCAATTAAAATTCCTCATAACAACTTGACTTCACAACCTATCATAAATCCTAATTATTCATTAGAGCGCAGCTTACTTAAAAAAATTCTAACTTAACGAAAAATATATAAAGTCAAGTTGAACCACAGTCCGATAATTGGTGAGCTGGATAAACGATAAACTTCAATGTCTTTGTCAATACTATTCCTGCTAAATATTGTGTATTCATTTTGTATGTGTGTGTATATATATATGTTGATATATACATATATATATATATGTTGATATATACATATATATTTATATATATATAAAGAGGATGTTAGAATATTTGTCAATAGGAATTACATAGTTTTACATTTTAGATAGAGACGTGAGGAAGTTCCTATTGGAAATTCTTCCGAGAGAGAGAGAGAGAGAGAGAGAGATTAGATAATACAAATTTTACATTTGGCTGGAGTGTTTATATTTAGTTAGTAATCGAGAAAGTATACATAGTTTGGGTGAAGGAAGGAAAAGCAAATCAGATACTACAAAAGAAGAAGCAACATAATTATACACAGACGAACGCACACAGACACACACAGGGACTCACAAACACATTTATATATATATATATATATATAATATATATATATATATATATATATATATATAATATATATATATATATATGTATGTATGTATGTATGTATGTATGTACGTATGTATGTATATAGTTATGTATACCTACAAACTCTTGTTTCAGTCATTATTCTGCCACCATACTGTTGCACTACCTTAATGGGTCTTAGTCGAAGAAACCGACCATAGGACATATTCTTTATTAGCGTCGTACTTATTCTATCGTTCTCTTTGCCGAACTGTTACGTTACGGGTTCGTAAACAAATCAACATCGGTTGTCAACTAATGGTCGGGGAGAAAAACGGAAACATAGATATATACGTGTATATACAAATATATATATATATATATACTTTATTTTAAAGCAGCAGAAATATAACAAAACTGTTACTCAGAGTTTCACATTCCCGGTCGTCGGACAGTTTTTGTTAAAATAGAACAGAAATAACAATTTGATCAAAATTAGTTAAAGGATACATCTTTAAATATGGATTTGTTTCATTGGTCCTTTCAAATAACGGTCTTAAGTATGCGAGAAATAAAAATAAACGAAAAGAACTGTCCGACAAACGGGAATGTGAAACTGAGTAACAGATTTTATATGAAGCATATTACTCTACCTCTTGTATTTGAATACTCTTTTTTCCACCTTGTTTCACATTTATGTGTTTCCTCCGGTGTTTATATATATATATATATATATAGTGATAATTTACAAAAGTAAAAAGAAAAAAAACGGGTGTGTAAACAACAAACAGATGTATTAGTTTAACGCGCGGGAAGTGAGAAAGTCTTTCAATTTTCGAGCCAATGCTCTTCAATAGAAAAACACAAAGAAATAAACAGAGAGTGAAAATAAAACAGGTTTAGTGGTTATATATGGATAATGACAATTTGATTAAAATTCGTTGGTATGCCTGAGTTACAAGTGTGATGCCAGTCGTGAGCCATTTTGTCTATGAATGACAGAAGTCGATTGTTATTACGGTAAGGTGGGTTGTGGAAGGTCACGTCCGGTCGTGGTTTGATGTTGATATATGGGTAACAGTTAGTGCAAAATACCGCATGGCGAACAGGAGATTGACCAACGAATTTCCATCAAGCTGTTTTGATCCATAGATGTACATCTTAATAAATTGGTCGAGTTCTCTTGTTTCCTTTGTCCACTCACTCGTATGAGAAACACGACTCCTCAATGTGAAGTCCTGCCATAGAGAGTGTTAATTCCGCCAATTTGTTGATATATATCGCAAAATTTACACGGACAAGAAATTACAACCGTCTAAAAGTAAAGGGAATTTTCGCTTCCAGTGGAATAATGGGGATGCTTGGTATGAAGACGTGATCTGCCTGTCCACATCCGGACAGGGCGGTAGCCTCAGTAACACGTGGCATCATATTCTTCACCACCAGTTGTCTCCCATTGCACAGGCTCGGAGGGTCCAAAATACCTCAGCAGCATTATTGAAGTGCCTACTTTCAGTCCCAATCTGTGGGAAGGGAGACCCGAAGGTTGCAGCGGGAGATATGGGCAGTGTCTTATAGTGCATGACCATCCTTGGCACACAAGTAATGGGCGTGCAACATTTGGTGAAAATCAGTCGAAAAATGTAGAAATGTATCCGTACTACACACACAGATACACAGATATTTTGAGAATGTACAAATACCGAAGTGACAAAGATATTTACGCACGACAAACTTGAAATACTCTAGAGTTTTAGGTAGATGTAGCAAAACTGAATTTAAGCACACTGGGTGAATAAATATTAAAAATAATTATATCATTTTTCGGGGAGAATGTACAAAAACCGTAACAACAGAGGTCTTTATGAACGACTAATTTAAATAGAAGGAAGTCAATTTGTAGACAGAATTTACAAACACCATTTGAGCGTATAAATCTCTACAAGAAAATAGTCTGAATGAAATAACTTGAACCGCTTTAGGATAGCTTTCTCTAACGCATGCTAACACAGTGGCGTGGTTGAAATCTCATTGGCTAGTAATAAAGACACATCGGCTGCATGAGGCCCATGTACGGCACATATACGACCCATGCACAACGTTATTCGATGGAGGGAGAAAAGTAAATAGTGGATTTAAATAGACGGAATGCAAAAAATTAAAATAAGTAATGTTGTAGGGAGAATATCGTACAGACAAAGATTTTTACGCACGACAAAATTGAAATAGATTGAAGTTAGTTTTTAGGCAGATATGGCAAAACTGAATTGAAACCCACTGGGTGGACACAAATACAAAAATAACCCAATTATTATTCAGGGAAGACGTAGAAAACCCGTGACAACACATAAGTAATCCCGACTAATTTAAATGCAAGGAAAGAAAATTAGTAAGTTAGTAAGTGTATGTGTGAGTTAAAGAGAGTGAGAGGGAGATGGAGAATGGGAAAGAACAGCCATAGACTAAAGGAGAGAAGCTATTACAGAGGGTGAGATAGAAGAAGTGTAAGCAACAGAATCAGAGAATAGAGAACAAGAGAGAGAAGAGAGAAATGAAGAGAGAGAGAGAGAGAGAGAGAGAGAAAAAAAAAGGGATAGAATTGGTTGAAAACTGCAGAAGGTTTTAGGAAAAAACCTGTGTAAAACACGATTTTTCTCGATTTCACGGTTTACGTAGGAGCTCTTGGCAAAGAGTTATAGTGCATGACCATCCTTGGCACATAAGTAATGTGGGTGTAAAGTTTGGTGAAAATCGTTTGAAAGTAGTATTAATACATACGTACTACAGATACACACACACACACACACACACACACACACACATATAGGTATATGTGTGTATTTGTATATATGTATTTGTATCAAAGGACCAAATGATAACTGGGCATTGAGAGAACGATTTTCCAGACTCTATGACTTATACAAATATCTTTCAGAAGGGAGTTCATTCTTTCATTGTATACTCACATTTATGAACTGAGTGGACTGGAGAAATGTGAAACGAAGGGTTTCCGTCAAGAACACAATGCATCACCCGTTTCAGGAATCCAAAATATTATCATATAATGATGTGTAATACTCGAACAATTAATGCACAAGCACACACGTATATATTATATAGCGACACGTAAACACATACATGCACACACTCACACAAACTCACACATAAGCACGCACATAAACACACACACACCACACACATATATATATATATATAATGACACAAATATATATATATACAGATATACTTTTTTTAGCGTTTATATATATATGTATATATATGTTTATATGTATATGTATATGTATGTATAGATAAATATATAAATATATTTATATATACATATGTACAAATGCCCACAAACACACGCATATATATATATATATATATATATATATATATACCCAAACATAGATATATATATAAACATATATACCCAAACATAGATATATAAATATATATAACGCAGAAGTATGAATAATATAGTAGTGTCTTGAACAGTCTAAAGTGTTGTTCTATACAATATGTTGTTACCGTGTGGAAAATATAAATATTTGAAATACCGATATTTGACAGAAAATTACTTTTCTAAACCACCCGAAGAAAAATATTTGTAAATAACCGAATGTTGCCGATTGGAGTAATACGTTGCTACATTTAACAAAATTCATTAAATATGAATATATATTATATATATATATATATATATATATATATATATATATATTATATATATATATATATATATATATATATATATATATATCCGTAATAATGAAGGGTGAAATTAATTAATTTGGAATAATTATCAATTACACCGAGTAGTCTTCGGCATGTAAAATTACTTATATATATATATATATATATATATATATAATATATATATATATACACACATATATATACACATATATATATATAAATATATAAATATATATATATATATATACATATATATACATGTATATATATGCATATATATACATGTATATATATATATATATATATTAACACGTACATATATATATATATATAAATAAAATATATATACATATACATATATAGACATATATACATAAGTATACGTATGATTATATATGTGTGTGTGTGTGTTGCGTTTGTGTGTGCGGGTGCGCAAGCTTTTACATCTATTCGCATTCTTATGCACTTAAGCATGTATGGAAGTCTTCGTGAATGTGTGTTTATGCTTCATATATGAATATATATATATATATATATATATACATATATATGTATGTATGTATGTATATATATACATACATATATATGTATGTATGTATATATGCACGTTTCTATACATGTATACATATGCGAGTGTATACAGATGGAATGAACACGAATATATATTTAAAACATACGAACAGACAAGATGATATATATATACACATACATACATATGCAGCTACAGACACACCATAGAGTCAAATGCACATTAGCTTATGTACAACCACACACACACATGCTCTCTCTCTCTCTCACTCCTTCTCTCTCTCTCACATTCACACACACATTTACACATACATAGAGTCACATACGAATAAACGTATAATTGTTTTTTGTCACTTTTCAATTTCTGGGAAAAATTTACACTAAATTTAATAGCATTCTCACGTGATCTCGCAATAACTTATACTACCCATTATATTGATAGGCAATAACGCTGTTAACCATTTTCTCAAGAGATAACGTCTTACTTTTAAAATACTGGATACTTAATTAGTTTCTAAATATCACTTTTCATATATTTATGTCACTTCTAGTTTGTTTGAAAAAAATATAAATCACTATGTGTATATGAGAGTATGTATGTAGTTATATGTGTAGCTCTCAATCTATCTCTTTTAATTCAGACACGTCACCACCTCCCCTCTCTTTGTAAATATGTGTGTGTGAGTGTGTGTGTGTGTTCGCATATGATTGGGTGTGGTAGTGTCTGTGTGTGAGTACAACTACAATTACCACAAATGTGTATTCGTGTATGCATGTGTATATATATATGTATATATATATATATATAATATATATATATATATATATATATATATATATAACCATATATATGTGTGTGTCCGTGTGTGTTTGTGTGCGTGTGTATATATGTATATATGTATGTATATACACTCATATCTATATGTATTCATTTTTGTACAAGATGGCCACTATTGTTTTAGTAAAGTAACGTTTCGTAAAATTCTTTGGAGAGAAGCATACATTTTTATAGTTTTTAAGAAAGAAATCATAAAGTGCAACTGAACTAATTTATATTTCTATTACCTTCTTAATTGAGGCATCGTTTTTTTCTTTCACATACTACTGTACACTCGTACATGCAGTTGGCACATTTTTCTTTATACCAGTTTATATGTTCAATGCCAACATTATAATAAAAAGAGTGAAATTGATTGAATCTAAAAGTATGATATTTGAAATAGATCCCCGAACCAGATAATTTCAAGAGAATCAATCATACAAGAAGTGAGGGAGTATTAGATATTGATAAAATGAAACATACAGAAAGAAACGAGAAAACAAGAAAGAGAATATGAGAAAGTCAATCTAATCTTTAAACGCTCAACGCAATACTGTGAATAGTATAAGGGGTTTAGTTGTTATCATCTACATTTACAGTCCGTAGTTACTGCATAACCATCAGAAAGAAAATTTAAATGGCTAGACACAAAGACCATCAAATACTTGACGGTCGGTCCTAAAGCCAGCATACCAAACTGTAGAAGACAGAATATATCTACCTCCGACTCACAAATGCGATGTTGTCTGATACATATTGAAACCATTGAAACAATTATATAATTCTGATATGCTTACGAGCCGTATTAACAGGAAGCAAACAGTGTCTGATAAGTCGAATAAAGTAATGCTAAATAAGCACAAACAGTTGTTTCTTAGTGTGTAGGAGAATCGCAAGGCGGTGAGATGGCAGAATTGTTAGAACGCCGGTGAAAATGCTTAGCAACATTTCGTCCGTCGCTACGTTTTAGGTTCAAATTCCGCCGATATGACGTTACTGTTCGACCTTTCAAGGACAATAAGATAAGTACCACTTGAGCACTGGGGTCGATGTAATCGATTTACTCCTTCCCTGATGTTACTGAATTTGTGTCACAATTTGAAACCAATATGTAGAGTGAACGCCTGCAACAGCAGCCCATGACCTCTGGAATAACCACATTACACTAATACGTAATGATAAGTGATTACAGAGATAGAATAGAGAAAATAGTTAACATTAAGGGAAGATTATGACATCACATCAATGAGAAGGTTGGCCATATCATTATAAGCAGCGCAGTCCTTCCTATCTCAGAGCATATTCACAGACATAACCGAGAGGGTAGTTATGTTAATGGTGCAATATGCCAAGAGTTTAACATGAAACACGCAAGATATGGTTTTGGTATATTTGATACATGGTATATGACAGTCATATGGCAAGGGTCATTTAAAACATGTGATTCGAAACTGACACGTTATGAAGGAAAACATGGTATGATATCTAGAACTGGAATGGAAATATTTGTAACGGATTTGGGATATCGATACATTTTGAGGAAATCGTAGCTCGAAAAGTGGCAAAGGAATTGTCAAGGAACACGAAATTAAGATAGACTCGGTGAATGAAAGTAAGAAAAATATATTTTAACATCAGAGAAGCAGTTACGATAAACACGAACAGTTGCATAATTCTTTATTAATATCTACAGAACCAGTGCAAAATATAATCTTCTATCTAAACACCTAAGAAAAATAACAATACACGAACACGACAATATCAAACCAACTGCACCACATATCACATGTACTTCTAACAGAGTACAACTATGCACCATTTACTACGTACAATAATTAATATAATACCCGCCACATATACCTTCTTCAGTTGGGTTTTTGCAAAAGAGGAAGAAACACTGTAATCAGAACCTAGAAATCAAGTCAAGAAAACTGCAGCAAAAATGTATTGTAGAATATGAAATCGTCAAAACACAATGTTGCACTTGAACCAGTTGCGACCGACGTAACGTGGGCAGACTGATATAAGATTGCAGAAAACATGAGAAATCAACAACAATGAAAGCAAATTGATAATCATAATAATAATAATAATAATAATAATGATGATGATGATGAAGATGATGATGATGATGATAATAATAATAACAATAATAATAATAATAATAATAATAATAATAATAATAATAATAATAATAATAATAATAATAATATAATAATAATAATAATAATAATAATAAAAATAATAAGAAGAAGAAGTAGACAAAGAGATAGACAAAGAAAAATCCCAGCAATAGTTGAGAAGCTCAGGATTCAAAGCAGAAACAGAGGGATTTTTAATTGCAGCACAAGACCAAAGCCTCCCCACCAGAAATTACCAAAAACATGTAATGAAAAGAAATATTACAAGTAACTACAGAATATGTGGAGATGGACAAGAAACAATAAATCATATTATCTCTAGCTGTCCAGTCTTGGCTAAGAAGGAATATATTCACAGACATGACAGAGTTGGAACCTACATACATTGGAAGCTATGCCAACATTATGGAATAACAACAGAAAAAAGATGGTATAGGCACACACCAGAAAAGGTCACAGAAAACGAGAAAGCAACCATACTCTGGGATATGCCGATACACACAGATAGAGAAATTAAGGCCAACAGACCAGATATAGTTGTCAGAGATCACGAAGAAAAAAAATGCTTTCTAATTGATGTATCAATACCGGCTGATGACAACGTGTCTCTAAAAGAAATGGAGAAACTCTCAAAATACAAAGACCTGGAAATAGAGGTAATTAGAATGTGGAATCTGAAAGCAGAAACAATTCCTATCATAGTAGGTGCATTAGGCATGATAAAAAAATATTCAGACAAATACATAACAAAAACACCAGGACTTACAAACACATATAACATACAGAAAATTGCACTACTAGGCACTGCACACATCCTACGCAGAACACTTTCCATACAATAACCATCAGAGAATCACAACAAATCACAGCACATACCCAAGGCACACAGAGCTGTGCTTGGTAGTGAAGTGAAAGCACGCTATAAAAATAAAACTACTGAATAATAATAATAATAATAATAATAATAATAATAATAATAATAATAATAATAATAATAATAATAATACTCTATCATGTCTATATTCATAGACACGATAGAGTAGCGCAATATATCCATCGGAAGACATGTAAACACTACCAGCTTTGCGCTTCAGAAAGATGGTACCAGCATAAACCTGAAATTGTGACCGCAAAAGATGATGTAACAGTACTCTGCGACATGCCAATCAACACCGATAAAGAAATCAAGGAAAACATGCCGGACATAATCACCAAAGATGGGTAGAATAAGAAATGCTTAAAGATAGATGTGACAGCACCATTAGAGAGAAATGTGTCCATTAAAGAAGTTGAGAAGTTATAAAAAGGGCCTTGATAAGCGGCTCAACAAACTCACTTGCAGTGTTTACGTAGGTGAACTAGAAAATAGCGTTGCTAGGTTCCGCACACATTTTACGCCGTGTAAAATGAGGACCTGCTGTGCCCCTAGAGTCATGGAATGACCCCGGTTCAGCAGAAGAAAGCGGGCCATGTTTTATTTATAAAAAAATAATGATGATGATGATGATGATGATAAACCAGGCAGTGGCTATCATGGCTTCTTATCTTAACTGACTGGAAGTGTTATCATGTACATTGTTTTGTCTTGGTATAAAAGATGGGCTACAGCAAATATTCTGCTCAATAGCACAGGTTTGCTTGTCAGTTGTTTGACTTTAACCAGTTGAGCATGTCCCTTAGTGGCTGACGATATGTGCATCTCTGATCACGAGCAGAAGTAGTTGGGGAGCATCATAGCCATGTGTTGAGAGGGATTCTTTGGGGTTTGAATAGTTCACCTCTGGAAACATGGGTGGTTCTTTCAACATCCTTAAACAACCCTTATTCAGGTACCTTTTGAGCGGGATGGGCTACTCAACCTGAAGAAAATTCCAACTGGGTCCCACCTGCAAGGTCATGTGCTGTTTATCTTTTTATGAGATCACCATGTCGCGCACATATGGTTGTGATGCATGTGCCTGGTGTACCCTTATCAGACGGGTAGTCATGATGGATATATTGGGCATCGTATATTTTACCCCAGTGTCACTTTGATGGCATGAACTGCTCTCTCACTCAATAATAATAATAATAATAACAATAATAATAATAATAATAGTAATAATAGTAATAGTAATAAAACTAA
Organism: Octopus sinensis; assembly: GCF_006345805.1. Lineage (NCBI taxonomy): Eukaryota > Metazoa > Mollusca > Cephalopoda > Octopoda > Octopodidae > Octopus > Octopus sinensis. The sequence continues at coordinate 76,110,183 of NC_043003.1, read as the reverse complement.
AAATTAAAATAATAATAATAATAATAATAATAATAATAATAATAATAATAATAATAATAATAATAATAATAATAATAATAATAATAATAATAATAATAATAATAATAATAATAATATTCCAGGGAGACACGCTCTCTCCACTCCTTTTCTGCTTGGCACTGTCACCTCTATCTGATATGCTAAATAGAACTGGATGCGGATATAAATGTTACGGCAAAACGTTCAGCCACCTTTTATACATGGATGACCTAAAACTATACGCTGCAAATGACAAACAGCTGGAAACACTATTAAAGACAGTTCATGGATTTACCAAAGAAATAGATATGAAATTTGGATTAGAAAAATACGCCAAAGTAACCATGAAAAGAGGAAAACTAGTTAAGAGTAACAACATCACACTAGATAAAACCAATGAAATAAACGAATTAGACCAAAGCCAAACTTACAAATACTTAGGAATCCATGAACTAGATAAGACACAACACACACAAATGAAAGAGAAAATAAAAAAAGAATATTATAGACGAGTTAGATCAATACTAAAAACAGAGCTCAATGCTAAAAACAAGATAATAGGTATCAACACTTTAGCTGTCCCAGTTATAAGTTACAGCTACAATATCCTTAACTGGACACGAAATGAACTGTCCAAAATAGATAGGAAAACAAGAAAAATACTGACAGGATCTAGGATGCATCACCCAAAATCTGACATAGAAAGACTATATATACAACGTATAGAAGGTGGTAGAGGCCTTATACAGCTGGAAAACTACTATAAAATAACCACCATAGGACTGCAAAAATACCTACTTCAGAAGGAAGGAAAACTCATCCAGATAGCAGCAAAACACGAGCAAAACAAAAAACTGTTCTCAGTATTTAAGGAAGCTGACAAATACAAACAAGAAATCATACCACCTAATAAACGCAAAGAAGAAGAAGAAGATGATGAAGAAACAACAAAAGCTATAAAACAAATGAAATCCAAACTAAAAATAGAACAGCAACGAGCCATGATACAACGATGGCAAGAAAAACCCCTTCATGGTAAATACTGCACTAAACTAAACGCAAAAGAAATAGACAAAGAAAAATCCCAGCAATGGTTGAGAAGCTCAGGACTCAAAGCAGAAACAGAGGGATTTTTAATTGCAGCACAAGACCAAAGCCTCCCCACCAGAAATTACCAAAAACATGTAATGAAAAGAAATATTACAAGTAACTGCAGAATATGTGGAGATGGACAAGAAACAATAAATCATATTATCTCTAGCTGCCCAGTCCTGGCTAAGAAGGAATATATTCACAGACATGACAGAGTTGGAACCTACATACATTGGAAGCTATGCCAACATTATGGAATAACAACAGAAAAAAGATGGTATAGGCACACACCAGAAACGGTCACAGAAAACGAGAAAGCAACCATACTCTGCGATATGCCGATACACACAGATCGAGAAATTAAGGCCAACAGACCAGATATAGTTGTCAGAGATCATGAAGAAAAAAAATGCTTTCTAATTTATGTATCAATACCGGCTGATGACAACGTGTCTCTAAAAGAAATGGAGAAACTCTCAAAATACAAAGACCTGGAAATAGAGGTAACTAGAATGTGGAACCTGAAAACAGAAACAATTCCTATCATAGTAGGTGCATTAGGCATGATAAAAAAATATTCAGACAAATACATAACAAAAACACCAGGACTTACAAACACATATAACATACAGAAAATTGCACTACTAGGCACTGCACACATCCTACGCAGAACACTTTCTATACAATAACCATCAGAGCATCACAACAAATCACAGCACATACCCAAGGCACACAGAGCTGCGCTCGGTAGTGAAGTGAAAGCACGCTATAAAAATAAAAATAAAACTACTGAATAATAATAATAATAATAATAATAATAATAATAATAATAATAATAATAATAATAATAATAATAATATAATAATAATAATAATCTTCCTTTCTACTGTACACACAAATCATAACATTTGGCGACAAGGGTGTCTAGTCGATTGCATCGACCCCAGTGTTTCACTAGTACTTAATTTATCGACCCTGAACTGATGAATGGCAAAGTCTATCTCGGCGGATTGTTAACTCAGGATAGAAAGATGGACGAAATGCTGTTTGATATATGGCCTTTGATGTTTTGGCTCAAGAGAGTTTTTAGTGGGCCATCTTTGAAGCACATATATAAACTATGCTTATATACAAATGAGTCTTACAAAACGAAACTGCGTGAAGTGAGTTCTTTCAGCGCGTGCCTCTGTTTTAACATTAAACAATGATACCCATGGTGTCTTACTGCACACTATTTGTTAGAAAATCGTGCTCTGCGACTGTAGGAGAGGCAACCTACTGTCTTTTAACGATTTGAAATCCGGTGTGTTTGCATGTATATCTACTTTTTGATAATTTTCTAAATATCTCGCTTAACACGGAAAAGTTTTATTTTGGTAATGCGAAGACTGCTATCAGAAGATTCACTAAGTATTTTTCTTCTTCTTTAGGAGGAAATACTAGATTTGAACTTACAGAACATAGATTCAGAAGAGACAACCTGAAGATTGTAATTTGATTGAAGCATATTACTTAATAACACCACGATGCCAAATTTTGTCCAGTTTCAAGAGAGGTCACTAAGTGTTATATCTGAAGTCTTCTTTGAATAGTCGGGCGTGAGTTTAGCTGGAAAGTAACAACGCAGTAATTAACAAAGAGAGTTGAAATTAATGCATGCAAGATTTCACAGCTCTAGCGTTATTTCTTCATAATCAGCCTAAAAGTTTTTAAGCCGACCCTTGTTATATATAGGAAGTCAACGTCTTATAGATGGCGATTAAACTTCAGAGAAATGTAAGTATTCAAAATAGCAAAAACAGATATTGAAGAATGACATGAAATATTTAATTAGTTCTGATGTTTAAAGATAAAAGTATCGTTGAAAATCATAAAAATTTCTAAGATAGCATTTTAATATTTTACTTAACATTCATTTTATATTTAAGATATTTTCTTCTTGGTTTTTGCTATAATAGCGCATATTCTACACATTCCGCAATGGTTCAAGTCAAATTGCGATATATATTTACATACATGCATATAAACATATACATACATGCATATATATAGACACACACACATACACTTACACACACATATACATATGTGTGCATGTGTGTGTGTATATATATATATAAATGTATATACAGATATGAACCTGTAACTCTATGTGTATGTTTTACATTGAAGTATAATCATATATAGTGACATATATTGAAATATACTCATATATATTAAAATCAAACTGTGTGTATGAATTTATCTATATGTTTAGAGTAAGAGCTAAAGAGACAGACAGACAGAGACAGAAAGAGCGAGTGAGAGAGAGAGACAGAGACAGAGAGCGTGAGTGAGAGATAGAGAAATAAAGAGACAAGGTGAGATCTAGATATGCTCTCTTTCTCTTTTCTCTTTTACTTGTTTCAGTAATTTTGACTGTGGCCATGCTGGAGCACCGCCTTTAATCGAGCAAATCGACCCCGGGACTCATTCTTTGTAAGCCTAGTACTTATTCTATCGGTCTCTTTTGCCGAACCGCTAAGTGACGGGGACGTAAACACACCAGCATCGGTTGTCAAGCAATGCTAGGGCGACAAACACAGACACACAAACATATACACACACACTTATATATACATACATATATACGACAGGCTTCTTTCAGTTTCCGTCTACCAAATCCACTCACAAGGCATTGGTCGGCCCGGGGCTATAACAGAAGACACTTGCCCAAGATGCTACGCAGTCGGACTGAACCCGGAAACATGTGGTTGGTTAGCAAGCTACTTACCACACGGCCACTCCTGCTCGGTATAGAAAACATATAGTAATGCCCAACTGAATTACAATTTAAAGTTTGAATTCCTCAACCAGTGCAAGGCGTGCGGCAACAAGAGCCACCATAGTCAAAATACAAATCAAGCTGACGTGGAGATAGTAATGCAGGTAAAGACTTATATATATGTATCTAAACGCAGACTTTGTGCTAGGCTCGGAAACATTTTCTTTTAGTAAAGCTCTGGTGCTCTTGCATGGTCAGCAAGGATATTGCGATAAAAGGCGTTTACTTCTGCTGAACGCTCGACGTTGACCATGCTGGTGTTTCCAAGCAGTTTCTTTGCTAAAAATAAAGGTGAGGAAAATGAAAGCTATTTTCTCCATGGACCTTCAATCTTTTTTGCTCAGTCGAATATGAAAGCTTTTAAAAGCGATTTTTTAACACCATCAATATTTTAGTAAGCTGAAATTTCTCATTCCATTTCCCTATGATTCAAACTACTTCTATGCCTATCATGTATGTTAAAAGAAAAACACAAAGCTCTCTCTAACAGCTGTCTTCCTTTCATTATCTTACTATCAATCTGTTCTCATATTTCATCTGTCTCTCAGTTTATCAACCCTTTATCATTATAAAAACGGTATATATCGAAAATATAGTTTATTCTCTTAGTTTTCTTTCAATGCGGTGTCTTGTACGAGCATGTCTGCATAAAGGTATATATTATCACAGTTTCTATCGCTCTCACTCTCTCTGTCTCTTTCTCTCTCTCTCAGTCTCTTTCTCTCTATCTCTGTCTCTTTCTCTCTCTCTCTGTCTCTTTCTCTCTCTCTCTGTCTCTTTCTCTCTCTCTCTCCCTCTCTCTCTTCGTATGTATTCATATCTTTAAATAAGTATACGTATTTAATTAGTGGTGTGCACGTATGAAAGTGTATGCATGTGCAAGTTTGTAAATCCGTATGAACGATGTAATAATGCATGCGCCAAAGTATGTATGTATGTATGTATGTGTGTGCAGAGAAGGGTGCGTGCGCGCGCGAGCGTCTGTCTCTGTGTATGGGTGTATGAGTGCACATGTATATTTGTGTAGATATATTTGTGTTTCTATATATGTGTGTTTGTGTAATTTATGCATAATAAATAAGGCAAAACTGACTGTTAATTTAAAGAAAGTAACACAACAGGCTCAAACACAAACATACAATACACTCACAAACTCAAGCGCAACTCTCTGTTGAGACTATTTTCTCCATTCCGTTCCCTTTTAGCAAGAAAGCATCCACTGGTGTTGCTTTGGCAATCGACAGGTACCATGATATATCACTTTGAAATAAATGAAGGGTGGCTAGGTGGCAGAATCATTAACACTTTGGGCAAAATGCTTAGTGACAACCCGTCCATCTTCGTATTCTGAGTTCAAATTGCGTCACAGTCGATGTTGCCTTTCATTCCTCCAGGGTCGATCATATAAGTGCTAGCTGAACACCGCGGTCATTGTAATAGACTTACTCCGCCCCCTAAATAGCTGTCCTTGTGTCGCAATTTAAGACCAATATGACAAGAATATAAGTAGTATATAGATTATATTATATTCAACTCTCTTTGTTATTATACATACTTTATTTTTCCTATCAAATTTGAATCTATACGGAAATCATTCTATTTAATTGATATGTGTATCCATGAAATTCACTTCTCCGTTTATTCTCACATTCTATCGTCATTGTCACCAGTGTATAGAGCAATACTCCTCATTAGTTTATCAATTTAATTGCAACACGCGAACATATCACTGAATTTATTCTATAGCAGAATATTTGTATGATATTCCCCCGTCAAACAGACATGACAATAGAGGCGGGTTAAATCATGAGTCAATCCGTTCAATTATCTATCTATCTATCTATCTATCTATCTATCTATCTATCTATCTATCTATCTATCTATCTATCTATCTAGCTATCTATCTATCTATCTTTCCGTATAAATATATATAATATATATATATATATATATATTTCTTTATTCTTTTATTCCTTTACTTGTTTCAGTCATTTCACTGCAACCATGCTGGAGCATCACCTTTACTCGAACAAATTGAACTTAGCACTTAATCTTTGTAAGCCTAGTACTTATTCTATCGGTTTCTTTTACCGAACCACTAAGTTGTAGTGACATAAATGCAACAACATCGGTTCTCAAGCGATGGTGGGAGGACAAACACAACAGCAATGTATACGTATATACATATAAGACGGGCTTTTTTCAGATTCCTTCTACCAGATCCACTCAGAAGGCTTTCGTCGGCCTGAGGCTATAGTAGAAGACACTTGCCGAAGGTGCCACACAATGAGCATGAAAATGGAATCATATAGTTCGGAAGCAAGCTACTTCCCACACAGCCAAATATACATGTGTGCGTGTTTAAATATACATACGTGTGGATGTGTGTGTGTTTGTGTGTGTATATGTATGTAAAATAAGCATATATATATATATATATATATTACGTATGCATGTATATATAATATATATATATATATATATATGTATGTATATGCCTACTTATATATATATATATATATATATATATATATATATATATATATATATATATATATACTTTATTTAAAAGCAGCAGAAATTCAACAAAACCTGTTACTCGGAGTTTCACGTGAAACTCCGAGTAACGGGATTTGTTGAATTACTGCTGCTTTTAAATAAAGCATATTACTCTACCCCTGGCGTTTGAGTACTCTTTTTTTACACCTTGTTTCACATTTATGTGTTTATATATATATATATATATATAATATATAAATAGATAGATAGATATATAGATATATATTTATCTATTTACGCAGCTATAAATCTGTCTCTCAATTTAATCAGTGCATTCATCTACATACCTCTCTATCGATTCTTCCATCTACCAGTTAATAGCTTTTGCCATTAAATGTTCTCGCAGCTGATAATGTTATGACGTCATAACATTCTTAGACTCCTTCACTCACCTCAACCTGGTAGTTTGATCTTGCACTCCCAGTTCTCCTGAACGATGCAGTTCGAAACGATGAAATGCCCTCAGCTTTAATTAAAGCGTACATCCCTTTAACAAAACGAAACTAAAAGGAAATTGTACTTGATTCAATTTCTCATAGTGTAATTGCTTGCCTTTGATGCAGTTCTTTCAAAGAGAAAAACAAAAGAACATCAGCAGTAAGGAATTACTGTGTAGGGCCGAACCGAATTGAACAAAAGAAAAGCGAAATGAGAAATAGTGGTAAATTTTTTAATACATTTAAAACGTTTTAAATATGCAATTAATAATGAAAAATCAATCAATTTATCAAATTGTTATCTTGCTAAACAATTCCAAGTGAAAATTCTAGTGTTTGGAGATGTGAATGCCGATCCCTTTCTATAGCAACTTAAATAATTAAATTTATTTCTACTACTGATATAATAAAAAAAAACAACAACTATATTTTGGTAACCAAAATAGAAAAAGGAAACGAATACAATGAACATTTTATAAACGTTACTCATCAAATATTATTATGAATAAATAAAAAATACTATATATAAAGCAAAAAATATATTGAAATTTGATCAACAGAAAGTTTTAAAATCACAGATAAAAATGATGCTTTTACATCAATTTTTTACACACTTGAACTCTTGCTGAATGTATAGAATGCATAAAATACTGTGTGTCAGATTATTTTCCACATTTACAGTTATGTAAATATAAACTTATGTCCCTCAACGTCAACGTCCTCTGCTAGATGTATCTGTAAAATTACATTTAAATCAAACAGTAGAGTCTTAACAAGGGCATATATTTAGTTTAATATAAGCTTAGATGATATACTCTGCCTCACAATGAGATAGTTTACATTTGGAATTAGTATGAAGATATAACTATACAATTACGTGTAGTTTTGGTCTAAAACTGAACAACATACGTAATCGGCAATAAAAGCATCTAAACCAACGTATTCTAGGTACACGGGCAATATTTCAGATGACTCTTTCAAATGTTATCTTTATCTAACAGGTCTTCCATTCCTAAATGTAAATATGTATATATATATATATTGATGAAATCCAACAATGACGTTCTACGATCACGCAGTTATTATGTTGCTCATTTTTAGCTGTAGGTCTGATAATTCCAGCTGAACTCATAGCTTTCATAATCTCTTATCTATAGTTCAAAGCAATTCCGCAGAATGCTTTCATCTCAAGATATGCATCTTTTCAGAATATTCCATCTTTTATCTCTTTTCACATAAACCACTGAAATATTTCTAAGTGAACATTAATCACTTTAATCTCACTCAATTATGTCAGACCTTCCCAACGATAATATCGCAAGATGATATTTGAGATAATTTATTTAAATAAACAAATTAAAAACAAGATATTGTAAAGAGCGCTTCATATTTGGTTATCTCCTGAATTTTAGAAAATTGTATAATATTGAACACATTATTGATCATCCACTCACACCTAAATCTTATTAACGCGTGAACCAGGTACACAATATGTACGATCGCTAAGATTTTAGAAGATAGAACTTACTGACACTAACTGAACTTGTACGATAGCAACCGATGAGCAAGTGACTCATGTGTATTTTTAGAAAGATAGTCAAGTCTAGATTCTATTTTCGGGTATAGAAATTTATTATCGAGCAAACAATACGAAGTCTATCTCTGGATATTTCGACACATTAATTAAACGCAGTAAACCTGATGTATTTCATTCACTTACTCTGACAGTTAGTAAAGGACCTTGTTGATAACATAAAAGGCAATATAACACTTTTGCATATAAATTGCGGTAATTTTATTCAATTTCTGTCCATTCCATGACATGTTTGTGGGTGTGTCTCGAATAAACTTTGCCTTCGCTTTGTGCTGGTGAGTCGAGAAATTGATATAGATAAGTTTCCAACCTCACACTTGGGAACATACAATTACGACAGCATAAAATACAACAGCGACAAAAGGATTCAATACTATAAAGTGTTCCAAATACAAATCAATTTTCGATAAAATCTGAAGTCATATGATATAGTCCGCTGCAGAAAAAAAGCTAAACTCCCTACAGCAAGACTGAACGAAAATCTCATGTAACTACTCGTATATTTTCGCCTACAATCTTTATGGTTGCTAGCATGACAGCAGTCGACTATAGAACAAAAGTAAATTCTCAGACTTAATGCATATTAAAAGATTTCAATTGTTTACGGAATTTTTAATTTCAAAATAGTTTTGTCCTGTGATTTACCGTCTGCAGTATTCCATTGCCTTCATACAGCAGGTTGCCTCCGGTACAAGCGGTCAAAGAATCCTTTTATTATATATATATATATATATATATATTATATATATATATATATATATATATATATATATATATATATATATATATGTATATATATATATATATATATATATATATATATATATATATATATATATTATATATATATATGTGTGTGTGTGTGTGTGTATGTGTGTGCGTGTGTGTGTGTGTATTCAATTGAGTTTGTGGAATGCTGTGCAGGTTCGTCCACACTTAGAGGATATTTAATTCATCATAATTTGAAGTGCTCCTATTACAACAAATACATCAGCAATTCCATATTATGCGTAGAGAAATGAAAGAAGATGATATCAATAACTTCGTTTTGCTGACTATTGAAAAGGTTGCGAGACGAAACGAGAGTTCTAGGAAAAATAGATAAGTAAATGAGTGGAAACTTTGCTGGTGACTGTGTTAAATAGTAAGGAACTAAAAGAGCATGACTCTCCCCAGACACCACAATGTATTGATAACATTCTTTATTTAACTCATTACAATCGTTTCGACGCATTCTTACACCTGTAGTATACAAGTGACATATTACATAATTATTATGTTATATCCAATATATTCTCAGGTGATTGTTTAAGCAAATTATTCATTAGATTCTCGTCATTTCACTTAGTTTGAAATGTACTCCCTGATTGTTGTATCCTATCACGCAGTTCAAAGACAAAGCTAAAATCGTAGATATAGAGACAGATAAGATGCAATCACTAATACATTCTGACAAATACATAGGCAAATGAAAGTAAAAGGGTCCAGTTGTCTATAAACTTCTTTTTTTTATTTTAGAGCCAAATTGTAAAGAAGAAACACTTGTCCTAGACAGAATAAAGAATAAATTAAAGAATAATAGGAAACATTTAGATAGAATAAAGTGATAATTAGGACGAGAATTGTGCATTTCAGGACATGTCAATTGTTTCTTCATCTTCTTTCGGAACCGTAATTGCCTTCCTCCACATCCGAAAAAAATAACAGCCCCATCTTATAGAGAGAATGAGACCTATCTAAAGTTAATTTGTTACGGTCTAGTTTCTGTATATTTCTTTAAAATGTTAAGAGACATGCTGGTGTGTATTCCTTCATATATTGTCAAATGCAAACATTTACAATGCAGCGGCCTACTAGGAAGTTTACATTGCTTTATATATATATATATATATATATGTGTGTGTGTGTGTGTGTGTGTATAGAAGGGGATAACAGGAAGTTCCAGGACTAGTTGGGAAGCTCACCAACAGATGGAAGCGCATGGTTTCATACGCAGTGGCCTTCTTGAGACGGTGACATCGTTGTGTTTACTTGGCAAGTGTGAAATTTTTGCGATCACGTGTATGCTACAGTCTGCGATTTTGTCCTAGACAGGAACAAAGAGCCAACATGAAATTGTCCGTTAAACTTACGAAGTCCGCTGCATAGGCATTGAGCATGCTTCGGTCAGCTTACGGCAACGTGGCAATGGATCGCGCTCAATGATTCGAGTGACACGGGTGCTGCAAATGTGGAAGAACACAACTAGAAAACCATAAACTATCTGGAAGACCTGCCACGTGCGTCATCCCACGAAATGTGGTATTGTGCATGAAGAAACTGGGCCCTAGTCCCAGAGCGTCAAGCGAGAAATTTAGTGCGACGCTTGAAGCGTTTCAGAGAGGATATTTGGCGAAAGCAACTCGATCTGTGGAAGGCGTAGTATTGGACTCTTCAAGACGACAATGCTTCCTGTCACCAAGCACTTCTCACTCGTGAGTTTCCCGTACCCACTAAAACATGCTATCTCTTCTGGACCCAGCCTATTCACTATATTTAGTAGATGTGGACTGCCATTTCTTCTGCGAGATTAAAATACAACCCAAATTTCAGCGTTTATATACCATGGTCGAGATTCAGAGTGAATCACAGAAGGTTGCCGACTCACGAAAAAACGATTTTCAGGACGATTCCAAAGATGGCAGGAACGCTGGGAACGGTGTATTGCTGCAAAAGGTGACTATTTCGAATGAGATCATGTCCGAGGTAACATTTGCGCCCCCCATGCTAATATTTTTCCCTAAACTTCTTCCGATTCCTATGTTTTCAATAAAGGAGATTAGGATTTCACCCAATTTATTCCCAATTTTTTCATTTTTTGGTTTTATTCAAATTTGTTTCTTGATAATCTTGGAAGAAAATACGGAGTACGAATATTTAAGAAATTTCTTCTTTCATTTTTATCAAAGACTCACTAAAATCGCCTTCCCCAACATCTACCCATCACTTCTGAATGAAGAATGAAAGTAAAAAATTTACATGGTTATGTTTAACATTTTTGTATTGTTATCCACTATGTACACCTCTTGTATTCGTCTCATTTGTAGAGAACATAGATCGATAATATAATATGATGCAGTTGAAGATAATAACATTAAAATATTAAAAATATTCATATACATAGATATAATTAAAAATAGAATGTATCCCAATACATATATACATACATATATATACTTATGACAAACATACCTAACCTAATCCAAACTATTCAAATCCGAACACGTATATAGAGTAATGCAGTTATTTCTATTCAAGCAGCTTCAATCTCTCCCTCTATCATACTGAATGAATGTTAGAAGAACATATGTGTGCGTATGTAAATGTCACATTATCTATCTGTCTCTCTCTTTCTTTCTTTCTTTCTTTCTTTCTTTCTTTCTTTCTTTCTTTCTTTCTTTCTTTCTTTCTTTCTTTCTTTCTTTCTCTCTTTCTTTCTTTCTTTCTTTCTTTCTTTCTTTCGTTCTCTCTCTCTATCTATCTATCTATCTATCTATCTATCTATCTATCTATCTATCTATCTATCTATCTATCTATCATCTATCTATCTATCTATCTATCTATCTATGTATCTATGTATCTATGTATCTATCCATCTATCTATCTATCTGTCTGTCTGTCTGTCTGTCTATGTGATTGGCTATTGATCGGGTCGTCTCGCATAAGTTCATATATTTTGTCGTGTTTGCTTATGTATGTCTGTATATATTTTTGTCAGAAATGTACCTAATATCATCTACTTGGCCTTGAGCGATGCTGTCCCGAAAATTTCCCTTTAAGGGCGAATTTTCATATTGCAAAATCTTATCTCATAAATATTTTCCTCTGTCTGGAAACAGGCATGGCCATTTCAGCTAACAGTGGCAGCGTTCCTGAGTTCCATTTAGAACTGGAATTCCCACCATTACCATTAACAAATACGTCAAACAAAAAAGAAAACACTGATGCGCTCTCACACACACACATTTGAACAACAATACGCATACCGACGCAAGCTTTCCTTCCAAACAAGTGAGAAAGGAAGGCAGAGCGATGAACGGCGCAACCACCTCTCCTGTTACTACCACTGTAACAAAAATCACTACAAGGAGCAACAATACAATTGACAAACCGAATATCTTTGCAGCAATTTTAAGACAAAAACGGCAGTGAGTGTCCTTCTCAAAAGAAGAATTAATATAGTGCAAAAATGATTGAATAAAGAAAATAGGACTATAAACCTCAACACCTCAGAAAGCATTTTGCTGGACATTTCTAAAAAAGCAATAATATATAGAATCCTGAACATAAAGACTAAATAACTAAAGCAAACCACTGAACAAACAGTTGAGAAATGTATATGGCCTTATAAAATATATATCACAAGGGGCAAAAGATCTGCCACGATCCAGGTAACATTTGACACGGAGGAACGCACGAAAGATTTCTCAACGAAATTCCTCAAATGCTAGGACTTGATAATGATTCCCACGTACCCCGGTCGTCGAGTGACGTAGGTGAGAATCAAAGATGTGTCCCCTGAAATTCAAATAAAATGGCTGGTATCAGCCATCTGCCACAATTTCGAAGAAAATTTAAACATATTAGAAACTGCCGTCCTTGAACACCATAACTGGGGTGGACAAGGGGCTGAGCTTATAATCCAGACAAATCAGGAGACAATTTAAAAATCTCCCAGATTTGATAAAGCTATCGGATGGCACGATCCTACATGTCACTGTTGAGAGCAAAAGGCCATGTTGCTACCTTTGTAGTAGCAAATACCATTTAAAAATAGACTGCAAATTGGAAGAACAACAACAAAAACAAAAAACAGAATCCCAGGGGCAAACCAGCACTATTACCCACACCACCATCAGCACAAAAAATGAAGCAGCTCCACGAACAGATAAAAGAAGTCCACAAAACAACCAACCAACTCAGCCAACACAAGCAGTCAACACCAATAACAACAAAAGCAACACTATCACCACCAGCACCAACAACAATTACTGAAGTACAGAACACTGAAAAGAAAAAAAGATCATCCCCCTATACATTACATCTGAACACCCCCACCAACCAACTCTAACAACAGCAACAACATCAATATAAACACACTCTGAATACCATTCCCCTCCCATTTTCTGATTCCTCTGAAATGTCGTCTGATGAAGACGACATGGAAGAATAGCAAATAGCCACAAGGGGGAGGGGGAAAAGGGTTAAAAAAAGGACAACCACATAATCAAACAAGGCTTAGAGATACACAACTCCCGACGACAAAACTCTCACACGTAACCACAACACCACCACCAACACTAGATGTTTTCCTCGGAACGTTTCGACCTTTACCTTTACTGGGGTATTGGAACGCTACCTTGGACGCGCATTTAGACTATGTGGCTAGAGATGGGAAAAGAAGGAGATGCAAGTACCTCATAGACCTGCTTAGACGTTTACAACTGTCTGACAGGCACCGACTGGTCTACCCGAATGTGCCAATGTGGACATGGACCAACCGCATCGGGTCATCCAGTGGATAGGTATAATGTAGTTTGTCCACAATTTCAAATAGTCTGCTACACAAATTGGTGACTTGTACGTTCGACTTAGATAGGAATTATAGGTAGGGTAAAGGTTTTTGGAAGTTGAACGTGTCTTTCCCAGTGCGACAGATTTACAGAAACCGGATTAGCACACTAATCCGGTCGTTGACAGTGGCCATCGTCAATAACAAATGGTGGTTTGCTCTAAAAAGATCAATCAAAGCAGAATCGATTAGGCATAGCAAGGCTTTAGCAGTAGACAGACATAGAATAGAGGAAGACTTCTTAAGAAATTAGAAGAGGCACTTAGAACGGGCTTCATGTCCAGCGTGCTGGCAGCGAGGTTGACCTTTGACCAACGCTTCAATCTCAAACTCGAAGGTTGCGTTGTCAGAGCTAGGATACGCGGTCTGAGAAATGAAGAAATTGCAGCCGCCCGAGAAGCCCGGGTAGTGGAGGCGCAACGTAGCAACAAAGCTACCATTCGGTCTCTCATGCATGAGCCAGGGCACGAATTATTCGAACCCGAAAGGATTTGTGAGGCCTTTCAGCAGCACTTTGCCCAACTGTTCGGAACGACTGGTGGGTTAGAAAGTAAGGTGCACTTCAGTGCCTGCCTGCACGTCCTACCATGACTTTCGGCAAGAGAGATGGAGTGTTGTGAAAGGCCCATCATGTACTTTATGGCAGGCTGCGCGAGAGACAAGTCACCGGGCTTGGATGGTCTGCCCTACAAGATTTCTGGTCATATGCCAGACTTGTTTGGAGAAGTCTTGTTAAGAGTCTACGGCAGCTGGCAGCAAACGAGAGTATCCCTAGTTTTGTGAGAGGAGGAGCGATGACACTGATAAAGAAAGACCCAAACAATGGGGCGTTATAGATAATTTCCGGCCTATTACTCGGCTCAATGCAGATTTGAAAATTTTGGCCGAGGTGCTAGCCGAAAGGTTAGCCCTTGTCATCGAAAAACTGGTTGACAAGGCTCAAACATGCGCGGTGTCAGGTAGGAATATCCATGACAACCCCATCTGATGCGCTACATCATAGACAGAGTAGTTAAAGGGCCTGGTATGGGTGGGGCGCTGATCAAACTGGATGAATCGAAAGCTTTCGATAAGGTCGACCATTGTTACTTGGAGGTTAGTTTCAGCCCGTCTTCCGCGGTTGGATCTCTGCTTTATACAGCGGCATCCGCTGGGCTCGGTTGTTCGCATAAATGCTTATCTATCCAGACCATTTAACATCATACGTTCAGTCCGCCAAGTATGTTCCTGTATGTATTGACTCTAGAGCCACTACTGAGGAAGCTAGCGACGATGAGGGCCATCCCGACACAACTGGTATGCGGGAGGGACTTATTTGCATACGCGATGGACGTCACTGTCACATTGTCTAACCACAAGCATCTCGATCTGGTCGGCGAGACACTAAAAGAATACGAATCTCTAATGGGAGCGAAAATTTCCCCGGAAAAGCCAGCGGGATTACGGCTCGGCACCTGGAGAAGCAAGCACATACCGTCCAACAGCATCTCCATCGTGGGACATTGGACCGACTGGCCGGTTAAATTGCTCGGGATCTTGTTCTGTCCGAACCTCCAAATGGAGAAGAACTGGAACAAAATAAAGAGTAGAGTGGCCAGTCTCACTCAGCAATGGCCAGTCTCACCAAGCCAATGGGCCTTTCAGACTCCGATAACTTTCAGATTCTTTCATAAACAACAACCTCATTTTGAATCAATTTTCACATATAAATATTTGGGATGACTATACAATGCATGATTGTCTTGGAAGTTAGATATTCGGAAGTGCAGTTATGGTAAGGTATTTGATATTTTTCAGTTCCCTATTCATCTTGTCTTCGGGCTTATTTCTGCTGTATGTGACATTTAACAAGTCTTCTACCCCACTCTCCAATCAACCAGTGACAGATAATTGTCGGAAGACGTTGAAAGAATCAACCCTGTTGGTTGGTGTAAGATGCAATCCGCACTGGCTTTAACACATACCCACCACCTTTGAATACCTTTTTTTGAATATACACAGTTGAAAGCATCCTGTTCACAGATAACTTTTATACTTCGAACACCAATCGAGAACAATGTTTCATTGACTTAGCCAAGAATAACACAAAATTTGTTTGTGCAGAGGTTTTCAACAATTTTTACCACTGGACCCCTTTGATAACTATTTTATTCTGGTGGACTCCTATAGCCATTCTATGTTTAAAAACTACTTTACAAATATCCTTTCCGCAATTCCTTTTTATTTACGCATGTTACCTAGTGTAGGTTTAACTATGTAAAATATTAGAGAAAGAAACGTAGCTGTTTCATGCAATACATAACAATACATACATCTAAAGCAAAAAAAAAATCAGGGCACCTTAATATACTGTTGTGGATCTCAAATTTATAGTTTTGTTGCGTGGATTCTCAAAATTGTTATGGAAGCCCTCAGGGGCCATACGAATACTGGCTGAAACAGCTAGCTTAGAGCTTCCTAATATTCTATCCCTTATAACAGCTGATATTAGATAGCTACATTTCTGAAACAGTCAGGCAAAATATTTCTAAACAATCTGCACACATCGGTAAAGAAGGGATTAACACAGGCACATCTTGATACGTCAAGGATCAATAGTTGTTTGATTCTGCATCAACACACTACTCCCCCACTCAAGACTTTTAAATGGCTTCCTACCTCGTTTGTAAGAGAAATGTACTCAGCTTACACCCTGAAAACATTGTATTTCGCCTCGAAGAGATGGTTATGCGCCATTTTCCTCGTTAAAGCGTGGGATATAATTCCTCTCCTCATAACATATTTTGCTTTTATGATTAAAGGAAATTGAAAGTAAAGTTTCTTAGATGGGGATTACGATGTTGTTGTTGTTGTTGTTGTTGTTTTTGGTGGTGGTGGTGGCAAATGATTTTTTTAATTATTATTATCCTCGCTACTACTAGCACTATAGCTATCACCACCACTGCTGCCGCCGCCGCCGCCGCCGCCGCCGCCGCCATCGCCGCCGCCACCGCCGCCGCCGCCACCGCCGCCGCCGCCACCGCCGCCACCGCCGCCGCCGCCACCGCCGCCACCGCCGCCGCCGCCACCGCCGCCGCCGCCGCCGCCACCGCCGCCGCCACCGCCTCACCCCCACCATCATCAACAATCACCACCACCAGAACCAGCACCACCGCCACTAATACTACTACTATAACTACTACTACTACTACTACAACTATCAACATCACCACCACCACTACTTCTATAACCTCTACAACTATCACCACCATCCAACACCATCACCATAATCCATAAGCACTGCTACTACTTCTAATAATATTACTACAACCACCACCGCTACAACACTAATATAACCGCCATCACCACCACCACCACCACCACCACCACCACTACTACTACTACTACTACTACTACTACTACTACTACTACTACTGCAACCGCTGCTGCTGTAATAATATCAGTGATAAAACAATAATAAAAGTAAAACGAAAAAGAAAAGGAACAAAAAAATTATGACTTTTTTCAAAAGTATGTCAGTAGTCAAGAGCAATCTTTTATTGCCCCTATATATTTAGAATGCTTGTAGAAAATGTCTATAAAGATTGAATAATATGTCAATAAAGATGCCGAAATTCTGTAGCCTCCTCGCCAATTTACGCTAACCGGAAATTGAAAAGAAATTTGCTGAGTAAAAAAGAAATATTTTTAATAAAATTATTATAGAGAACAAATTAATAGAAAAATTGATAGAGTTTTGTACGAGTCATTTATTAACGACTTACTTTGGGTCGATAAATCTCAATACGGTATTATCCCTATCTCTTTCTTTGTGTGTCTATATATATGTTTAAATATTCAGGCACATGTGCATATATATATATATATATATATATATATATATATATATATATATGCATACATATGAATGTATACATGTTTCTGTGTGTGTCTGTATCGGTACAAATTGGTATAGTAATGTGTGTGATTCTATCAATATATTTATCATTGTAGTGCCATCTCCGTATGTATGCTTGTGTATATGTGCTTGTGTGTGTGTTGACGCACGTGTCTATGTGCGTGTCATGTATGTATTGATGCATTTGTTATATACGAATACGTGAAGAAATGAGAGACAGAGTTGCAGTCAATATATTTAATAAGAGCTTCACATCGCATAAAACAGTGTAGACATAGGGCACGTCCACAGAATTAAATGCTCAGAATAGAGGGAATTGAAAAAAAGATATTACAATGGGTTTTAGAAGAGACTATTTAAGCTTCTGGTGGTTATTTCAGGTCGTGCACTTGTTCTTAGTCATTAGAGTGACATCAGTTCCTTTAGCCGTATGACCTAATGGCGGAAAAGAAAGATTCCTGGCTTCACCAAGGTTCCGCATGCTACATGATGTGATATTTCAGCATCAGATTTTTTACATTTGGTACTACATATGATAGAGCAGACCCGATGTTGGTATCGGTTGTTATTCTATAGAATGTGATGCTTCATTTCAGATACAACAGCTCTCTCGTGGAGAGGTAAACGGTTTAATGGTGCCTTCTTACATGTAACCTGCAGCAAATTGCATCAGAAATACTATGCTCTAATTTCTATACGCAGCCCAAATTAAATGCCCTACTATTGTGCTTAAGCTGTAGTGTGGTATATCCGTGTTTCCAGAAGCCAATGATTTGTTGCATTATAACGCCGTATTTTATGGTAACAATCAGACAGAAACCTTTTCTTATTGAGTGATGGAGTGGCCATATTGCTTATATTTTGTTTATCACAGAGGTAGAGTTGGTTATTACATGAAAAGAGGGCACTCCTCAAGGATACAATGTGATGTTTGAGAAGGTGTTTCCAGGTTATCAAGGAATCCAGATAATGCGAAACAGGGAGGCAGTATATTACAATGTATATATTGTGTCTATTCGTCCCCAAAGGCATTGTCGGCCATATCCATTTAGTATACACTGAGAGTATTAGACTGTGTAAAGGTCTCTCTATTGATCACTGATTTTGATATGCAAAGTTCCTATTGGGCAGTTGATAGGTTTCAGGAAGTAAGAGATTGAAGAGTGGAGTGAAAATCGTGTGGTCGCATGTTTCTAAATATTGTAGTGAGTAATGTTAGAACCGATAGTATCTATTCATAGGTAGATAACCTTCATAACATAGAAATTAAGTGCTTATTGTATCTAAGTATTCAAGGGACATGCTTTTTAGTGGCATCAGAAAGCTCTTAACTATATTAGTGGAAACATTTACATCGTATAGGGAATTATATCAAATTATATTTTTCTTTCTATTTTCGGATTTGAAGATGGGGATCCTCCATAAACACTTAGTTATCAGTAAAGCCACTTAATACTGGGGTATGGTCCTGTTCAAATTGCCTCAATACATAGATACATTAGTGATTCATCTACTCTAGTCTGTTAGTTTTTAAATACAACTAAGTGTAGTGGATTATCAATGAATGTAAACTGTATCTACGTTAGATTTTATTTAATGGTCTGCGTCAAGGAAGTCTACTTGTGTTATATGGGTGGCAAGAGTTATAGTTGCGTCGAATACATCGAAGGGATCTATAAGATTTCTCTTTAAACAATCCAAGGTGTGGCCGTTCCTATATTTTAAGATTTGAAGATACTCATTCCACTACAGGGCCTTAATGTGTCGGTGCGTACGTTTTCGTAGGATATGTAGGATAAATTATCCGACAAGGTCAGCCGACTCAGTCACGTCGTAGGGGTGTCATTGCAGAGTCTGATGTCTCGGAGATGTTCCGCGAAAAGGTCAGCCAAGTGCCGTCCCATTTGACCGATGTATAGAGAAGGGCAGAAAGAGCAGGAGATGCAGTAAATGACATTGCTAGAAGTGCAGGTAAAGGAGTCGGTGATATGATAGGGACGATGATGGGTGCCTGTGAGGAGGGAGGTTTTGAAGAGGTAGAAGCAACTGCGACAGCGTTAGCGAGAGCAGGGTGATGGGCCAGGATGGGAGGTAGTGTTAGGGAAGAAACTGTGAACCAAGAGGTCACGCAGTTTGAGGGCCCGTTTGAAGGAAGAGTTTAGGTTGCGGAAGATGTGCAATGTGGAGTGGTCAGACTGGTGTCGGCGGAAGGCTCGAAGAATGGTGCGTTGGTGGGGTAGGGTGGAGGGCTGGTAGGTGAGGAGAACTGAGAGACAGGCATCGGTAGGACGGCGCAGAATCGTATGAAGCGTTTGATATAGTGCATTGCTATATCGAATGCATTCTCTCTAGCTAATCTACTCCATAATCTACCATCGAAATTTATTACAGCATCTCGGGCGGCAAGTATAATATCTACTTCGCGGCGAGACATATCGGAATTTTTGATGCTATCAATCAGGGCTTGATTAAGAACGATCGGAATAATAGTGACATAATAGCTATCTATATCTAGTTACAAGAGTTTATTATTCTTACTAATTTCTAGAAGCTTAAACCATCCAACCACCTCTTGGGTATCGAAGCAGAGGTCTTATCCTATGAAGGATTTGTTTTTACTAATAATGTCTATATGGGAATTCGAAGGAGAAAACAATCTGAGGTGTTGATAGGAAAGTTAGGCTTATGGTCTTAAGCACAATCCGGGTTTTTTTGAAGGACGTAGGGTTCGGTTCACTTACCTATAGCTAGATCTCTGACGGTTTGCAACCCTGTATTGTTAATTCTTTGAAATACGTCGTTACTAGCGTTTCTATATTTGCTGCGTAATCTTTCCTAATGATAGACTTATATAGCTCAATATCAACAATGTAAATGTTACTTGTTTGACCGCTGGTACAAATATACCCGGAGCTTTCTTGAAGTCGACAATTTATTTTCTGATTTTCTGCTGATGGACATTACACCTCCTAGGGTATTTCCTGAACTTCACATTCTTAACCATACTATGTAATTCATCTTGAAATACGGTTAGGTGTTGGTTAGTCGCGGGTTCCTTCTAGATTTGGATGCTTTTCTTAGTAGGTCGCCAGGTTCAGGTTTGTCGTTTGGTTTAAACTCCTTTCTACGCACAAAGTAGTTCGTTTCTTCCAAATGATTACGTTTATAACTCTTGCTACTGGGTATAGTTATGTCGACCAGCAAAATCTAGTGTTGCTTCATCTATCATCTTGGTTCGCTACCGTATAGCACACACGCACACACACACACGTAAGTGGTGCTGGCGTGGCTGTGTGGTACGAGGCTTGCTTCCCAATGACATGGGTTCAGTTTTACTGCATGGCACCTTGGAGAAGTGTCCTCTACTATAGCCTAGGGCCTACCAAAGCCTAGTGAATGGATTCGGTAGAGAGAAACAAGAAGCCCGTCATATATATATATATATATATATATATATATATATATATATGTGTGTGTGTGTGGGTGTGTGTGTGTGTGTATGCGTGTGTGTGTGTGTTTGTGTCAGTGGTTGTCCTCCAACACTGCTTGACAACCGGTGTTGGTATGTTTGCATACCTGTTTGCTGACGGTTCAGTAAAAGAGACCGATAGAATAAGTTCTAGGCTTTAAAACTGTCGTGTTGAAGTAGAACATTTATATTGTGAACATTTATATTGTGGACTGTGCCACAATATAAATGGACATACGCAAAGAGCATTTCAGCGCAGAGAATTGTGTATTGTCAAGGGTTATTACCAGTATCTTGAGTAGAACGATTTGCAAGCGCATTATTATTATCCCGTTATATCGTACGTCGAAAGTGCGATACAACAAAAATATATTCTTGGGTCAGTTTGTTTGCTTAATATACTTCAAGGCGTTGCTCCAGCATGGCCGCAGTCAAATGACTAAAACAATTTAATAGATAAACGAATAAAAGTGTATGTGTGCGCGCACGCGTGTGTTTAGTCTGTGTGTGTATGTGTGTGTGTGTGCATGTGTGTGTATAAGTATGCTTATGTGAGAGAGGAGAGAAAGAATTAGAATGAGCGGAAGAGGAAGAGAGAGAATTTGTATATAACAATTGTTAACAACAACTGGATGATAAATTTATTATAAATAACATTCAATGTTGATGATGGAAATTCCAAAGTATATTAAACCAAATGACTCCATCTTGTATGTAAACAGCATTCATAATCCTCTCCTTAGGCTAAATTTTGAGCATATTAAACACGACTACTTGTTATAAGAAATTATGTTGATTCAAACGAAAGCACAGACAACAGTATACAAGCAACTAGTGGTATCGAAGATACTACGAAATAGTGTAAATATACACAATACAATGATTTTGTTTTTCATTTAACATATTATTCTAATCTTTACAGTAATATTCAATTCATCAAGAATGAACATATACATTAGCATGTAAAGTAGTATGTTATAAATTTAATAAGAAACTAAATTTGTATAGATTTCACTATTTTTCAGTCGCAAATTCCGAACAATCCTTATACTAATCATTCTCTTTTTCAGAATACATTCGACATGTACATCAACTGACCAATTCTCAAGCGAGTTTGATCAATTTCCAAGTAATATCTGTTTAAACAAATATCATTTCCTATTTCAACAGTCTTTGCTATGAAAGATAAATCGAACCACATTTAGTCAGGACACTGTTGGATTTATCTTCCAAAACATGCAAAACTCAAGAACGAGAAACCATGATTTTTTCTGCAGTTCTCTCTGTTTCACCCTCATTCCTTTATTTCGTTCTCTGCCTATTCCTCCCATACACTCACTTTCATTGCTGACTTCTCTTTCAGGTTGTAGCTATCACTAACCATTCTCTGTCAATATTATAGTGCTTGAACGCGTGCGTGTGTATACATACGTACGCACACACAATCACATACATGTGTGTGTGTGGATACATGTAATATACACAAACACACACACACACACACACACACACACACATGTACAAACAAATACGCATGCAATCCCACATAATAGCGCACATATAAATCATATATACATCCCACTACAATGCTCCAAGTTATATTTTCAGAGAGCGTGTATCAACTATCTTTTGTGGAATCCAGAATGCAATAAAAATCCAACAATCACCACAATCTCTGTTTCCTTTACATCATGATATCGAATATCCGATTGTATAGCAAAGCTTGCATATCAGATTGGATTACCTGCTGCAAGCTTGTATTTGGATTGTAACTACGTGTTAGATATATATCAGTATATTTAATGCACTAGTCATGAGAGGGAATATTTCACAGTCTTTTAACTCCTAACATCATAAGCGTATTTCTATGCGTGTGTGTATGTGTATGTGTGTGTAATTGCACGCTTGTGTGTTCGTGTATGTATAGGAACACATATTCATCAATATGTATGCGTATGTTTGTATATACTTATATCTACATATACAAGCATATACTAACACATGCACACACAAACACACCCACCCATATATATATTTACGCACACGAACTTACATATCCACACCACCTATATATATGTATATATATATATATATAATATATATATATATAATATA
This sequence comes from Octopus sinensis, assembly GCF_006345805.1. NCBI lineage: Eukaryota > Metazoa > Mollusca > Cephalopoda > Octopoda > Octopodidae > Octopus > Octopus sinensis. The sequence continues at coordinate 76,086,566 of NC_043003.1, read as the reverse complement.
TATATATATATATATATATATATATATATATATATACAAGGTGGTGAGCGTGAGCAATTTTGGTATCATATCACTTATGATACGAGAGCATCTTATCCATATTTATCTGAAGAAATATGTCTTCTACGATTTATTGAACAGAAGATATATACCAGCACTTGGAATAATCCTAATCGTATATGTACGTACATATATAACTACCAACCTACCTACCTACATATATATTAACATACATATATACGTACAAACATATTCACTTACATACACACAGATGTATGCATATAGATATGTCTGTGTGCTTGTGTGTTGGTGTATATATATATACATATATGTATATATTTATGCATGTGTGCATAAATATGTATGTAGTTAAATACAGAAATATATGTGTGTGTTTGAACGTGTGTATGCATAAATGTGAATATGTGTATGAATGTGTTTGTATATATATATATATATATATATATATAAAGTAGATACTTAGAAATATTGCAAATACTGGAGTATACCTTCAGTTCAATAAATCTGAGGAAATATATTTCTCCCTCTATCTATGGGTATTATGCTATTGTATCGTATCATGTCGGTAAATTTTCACTAAGTTGTGAGTAATAATTCTTTTGCCACAAAATCGGTACGTCTGCAATCTGAAAATAACATCTTCCTCAAACCTTAACCTGCTAGAAATAGCAGCCATTTCCTCACATATAACAAATAATTTGTGGAAGATGATTTTTAATAACCATCATTTTCACAGTATCGCAACGATTGCTTGTTTCTAATACTTTCTGGAAAAATTGAACGCAAACCTACTAATCACTTTTGTGTTATTTCCAGGAGAATTTCTCCTTTAGGGCAGCTATGTCTTCATTAAATACACGATTAATTTGTATAAGAGATTTTGGGGTACCGATTCTTCAGCTTGTTATGTTTTATCAGTTGGGAGTATCTGGACCGACGGTTGAGTCTAATAAGAGCCGGTAGCCTTGTCTATATTTTCAGCGTGCAAATAGTTCCCAGAAACGTTCTCGTATTTGCCAGCCGAAAATAAATCGTACTTTGCACGTTGCACAGTGAGATTCTAGACGATGAGTTGCATATCATATTTAATCTTAATTCTTTCAGCAAATAAATAAATAAATAGATAAGCCTTCGTTAGACATGATCCAAAGTGTCCCGTGGCACTCGAACACCCACCTTCAGTAAACATGACATATACTTCAGGACTAAAAGAAATCCTTCGAAATTCTCTCTTCAGTTTAGAAATGTGTTCGTATAATTCAGAACTGTACATCGTTTAGATCATAAGGATTCAGAAAATTTGAGAGAACATGAAATTCATCCCCCCACCCTTTTTTTTTTTTTTGAACAGTGAAACTCGAAACGGAAAATTATGTGGCAAGAATTGGGTTAAAAGACCTTCAGGATATACAAGTCGAATGTTGCTCTCGGATTCGAACTCACGTCTGTAAACGGTCTAGATGTTCTACAATGACTGTAGTTAGAGTTCGTGAATAAAGGAATCAGGCGTAAAGTCTGTAGTTGATTTAAACGCCCATTTGCTTCATAATGATTTAAACCGAATTGTGCATGCTTAGGCTTCAATGAAATATTATATACTGCATATCATTATACGATGTACTAAAATAATACTTTGAATACATTTATCGGAACATGTTCCTTTATAAGCAATGCGAATATTTCTAAATGTATTTATTGAACTTCTACATATGTACGTTAATAAACTACGCAAGGTTACATCCTACTTCATAGTGCTGATGTAAGCAGGAAGAGAATAGTGTTAAATGTTAATCTATGAATTAGGATATACGTCTACACACCGCTCAATCCTTCTCTCTTTCTCTCTTTCTCTCTCTCTCTCTCATTATATATGTATGTGTGTATAATATGCACATACGTAATATATATATATATATATATATATATATATATATATATAATATATATACATCCATATATAATGATTATACATACATATACATACATACATATATATATTATATATATATATATATATATATATATCTGTATATACATTTGTATTTAAGACTGCTTGTGATGTATAACTGTAAATATGTGTTCACAGATTTTTTTATATTGTTATTATACTCCAGGGCATATCTGTTCATGTGTGTATGGGATCGTTCAGTCAATTACTGGACATTTCACAAACTAAGATACTTAACAATGGTTGACTGCCCACAGGAATTGCAAACGAAAATAGTCGATCAATTCTCCTATGTTGGTAACACAGCAGGGAGACGACTCTCTGAATATACTAATATACTCTTCAATGTAAACTATCGAAATCCTCATCAATTATATAATGCTGTCGGTGTTTACATATGAGATTCCAATGTGGTTGGTCTAGTTAGCTCTCCGTTTTTTTATCTGCAGCAAATTTATCATTATTTCTTATTCATTGGGATCTCTAATATTTAAACGAATATATTGTTGATATTGCATTGCTTCTAACTTAGAGATCTATATTATAATAGGTTTTTACCTGGTATGCTACAAAAAGAAATGTTCATACGCAACAACACAACTAAATATCTATATTGAGCGATAAATAGCTACATATATATATATATATATATATATATATAATATATATATATATATATATATATATATATAGCCATACACATACGTATGCATACTTATACAAAGATGTATATAAATACATACATGCATTCATACATACAAGAATAGTGATATAGACAGAAGAGATAAAGGAAATAGAGGCTTAAGATCAGTGCCAAATAGTCTTTCTTACTCAGCACTTCTTTAGCAATAGCAGCAAGAATAAATACATCAATATAGTTCTGAAAGTGAAGAGGAAAGTATCTTAAATGTCAGCAGCGAAGTGAAGCGATATCTTTCTGATGACCTTCTATGCAACTCCCAAAACAGCCGGACATAGCTTGACGAAGACATGAATGTGAAAAGCTCAGCATATATAAAAAAAACCACAACAAAAAACAAAAAGAAGCAAGCACAGTGACAAAATCAAATAAAGACCATGCTTGGGTATGATTGCGAAAGACATGAACAATTGAAGAAGACACTTTTAGATGAAGTAAAGCCTCTTTTGGATTCATGTAACCGCTATATCACACTTTGAAGGCTAGGCACAGGTGATATCTACTACATATCTAATAGTAAAAAAATGAAGTGAATAAACAAAAATATAGTTCCTAGTTGCAGCCGAAAATGTAGATTATTTCGTATTTCTGTAGAAGACATCACACGGGATTAGCAGCTGTCCAAAAATACCATAAAGGTACTACTTCCCTATGCAGTACGACGTTGTGGCAAATATAATATACAATGGCATCCAAAAAGTAATTGTTCTGGAAAGAATATAGAGAATCCCCCGTTATTGAATATGGACAAAAACATCAAGACAAGGAATATTCTGGTTGAATATACCCATCGAAACATCTGCCAAATATAACGGGCCTAATATTGAAGTTTCGGACAGGCAAGAAAAATTATGTACCGTCATAGAGGTCAGCTGTTCTGCTCAATAATTATGAACAACTGCTTCAAACACCAGATTTTGTGTCCAGATTATAATTTCATATTTAAACCAATACTAATTACAGCACTTGATTTTGTGAATAAATTTGTAACTGAATATTTGGTTAAACTTGGATTTTCGGAAAAAGAAATCCACCGACTAACTCATACATTAAAAATACAATCTGTAAGAGGAATAGTAAAAATATTCAAGACTTTTCTCAAGTTTAAAATGTGACATTGTTTCGTCATCTACATTCCAGCGATGGACCTTTGTGTCTTTGTTAGAAACCGACTCCTTCTACAGTGGAAGAATTTCAATACTTACAAACGCGAGACAGCAGTCATGCGCTTATACATACATACATACATACATACATACATACATACATACATACATACATACATATGCATATATATATATATATATATATATATATATATATACACACATATACTCTTTTACTCTTTTACTTGTTTCAGTCATTTGACTGCGGCCATGCTGGAGCACCACTTTACTTGTAAATCACATACCACCTGTTTCTTCTTTCACAGTGGGGCACATACTTTGGCATTGCATTCTATTGCAAAGCAGAAATCCTTTACTCCCTAGAAGAGAAGCTACTATTCTATAATATCAGAACAGAGACAATTGTGAAAACGTTTGGCAAAAATTATCTGTTGGAGATAGAACGTCTATCAGCAGCAGATATTACAGTAGTAGTAGTAGTAGTAGTAGTAGTGGTGGTGGTGGTTGTGGTGGTGGTGGTGGTGGTAGTAGTAATAGTAGTAGTAGTAGTAGTAGTAGTAGTAGTAGTAGTAGTAGTAGTAGATGAAGTAGTAACGAATGTAGTAAGGCCGTTATATTAACAAATACCTAACTTGATTTCTGTCAGCATGTCAAGTTTGAAATATGAACTATACGTTATGGAGTGGCTCTGTAGTAACTCATGCAAAATAACTGTTAATATGAAAACGCTGGACCTTAGTCGACGAAATTAAATGTTCTAAATATTGATTTTCCTTTAGTAGGCCCGACAAAGTAATGAGCATGAATTTGGTTTCTCGTCCCCACCGAAATATAACAAAACTGTTTGCATGTTCAAAAGCACAATCACACATGAACAATCATACAAATAAGCTAAAGAAAAAATGTAACACGCACACACACATGAAGACACGCATTCACCTGAGCGTGCATGTGTCTGCGCATACATGTATACACCTGTGCTTGTGTCTGACATGCTCTTGTCTTATGTCCTATTATGTATAAATATAGTGCTAAAGTTTTCTCTTTTTTTATTAAAAGTGATAATATAAAGAGCAGAGTAAGATACAACCAACACTAGTGATATCTTGGGCGCCTGTTCTACCTATCTATCTATCTATCTATCTATCTATCTATCTATCTATCTATCTATCTATCTATCTATCTATCTATCTATCTATCTATCTATCCCTGTGTGTGTGTGTGTGTGTATGATTGACCGCTAATTTCAAAAAAAAATTAATTCTCTCTCTGTTTATTTCCTCGTGTTCCTTTCTGTTTAAGAGCGTAGGCTCGAAACGTAAAAGACATTCTCACCTTCCCGAGTGTCAGACTACTACACAAATTTCAACTATATATATAAGTTTTTATATGTGTATGTATGTATATATTGGTATCTGTATGTATATCAATATATCTTTATGTATAACTCGTTATTGAAATCTCACCAGAACAATTAACAATTGGTAATTTGGTTACTATGAGATTATAACAAAGCTGTATATAACTAAAATTAATTATTCTACTCTATTTAAAATAGTAGTGTCTGTTTTTTGTGACAAATTTATGTGCGTGTGAGCAAACATTCGATGCAAACACACACACACAAACAAGCTTGCACTCACACGCACATATATATATATTTGCATATGCATATACAATTGTATATAAGCATATAATTATATGTATATATTAAAAATATACATTTGTAGATATATATGTACATATTCCCATATACATATGCGCCCGCGCATTTCACACACACGCAAACACACACATGCAGACATCTATCGGTAGAGAGATATAGATATAAATATCTACGCCCTAAAAATTATCATAAAATTGGCAACCTTTTAAAATAACCAAAGGCAAATTAAACACAGAATCAAAGAAATTGCAAAGCCACTCTATCTAGTCCGTAGACACATGAAAAATCGAAATTGAACTGGTCAATGAATGCTACAAATCACCTGACCCCACTCCAGCAGGTCAGGAACTATTATAACACACTGACAGCCTGCGATCCAATCTGACCTCTTTTCATCCAACTTTACAACAGCATTTTGGAATTGCCTTGAACCAGTTGACATACAGAAGAACACAACTAACATCACGTCAAGTATGATGATACTTCACAGAAAAACGATTTCTTGCCTTCCAAAAGCAGTTATCATGTCCAATGTAATTGAAGATTTGAATCCCATGCCAGTAAAATGAGAAGTTACCGTTCGTTCCTTACACTCTACCATGTGTAAGCTTATAAAAGGGATTTTACGATATGCTAAACAAATATTCTACAAATATTCTAAATAAATAGGCAACAACGAACGGCGTTAAACATAAGCATTGAGCACTAGTATGAAATGGAGATACATAAAATAGTTTGACTGCACATTCTTGAAAATTATGTAACATAAAAAATATATTACTAAATAACAATCCTAATCCTATACACTGAAAATGGCCGAATAACCCACCAAAATATGAAGAGCTATGAGAGGACAATATAGCAACATAAACTACTACATGATCTGAAAGTATCCACCTCATAAAAACCAATGCAGATCACTCTACACATATTAAATTTCGTGTTTCTGTCTGCCTGTCTTTCTCTCCTTCACCCTCCTCTCTGTATGTATATGTGTGTGTGTTTGTGTGTGTGCGTGTGTGTAAATATTGACATGTATACATACACACACACACACAAAAATCAGAAACACACACACAGACCCACACAAATACACACACACACATATGTATATATCGTATACTTTGTTACAGGAATGGTATGCTTATTTATGAAAACCCACTCAAAAGCGTCTGTATGAAAGCAAATATTGATAATTCCCGGGTTCAATAATAGGAAATCAGCCGACATAAGTAAATCGAATATTCTCCAAAAGAACCGCTAATAATATGACTATATAAAACAGTGTAATTCTACAATAACATAAAAAGTAAGTTACAATTCATGCAGAAATGTATATGAACCTAGAAAATGAAACAGAACCTGAAATATAAAAATATCAGCTGGCACTCGTCAAATGTACAGAAATGCATCCTACCTCTAAATACCAATTCAAATAGATAACTCGTAAAAGAAATACATAAACAGACTAATGAGTGAAGATAAATAGCCATACACAGGAGCGTTGTTTCAAATTCAATGTTGAGCTTTTTGAGTTTAAATCTGTTAGAAAAACTAATAAGACATCTAGGATGCTAACTCCCATTCCATTCAGTGCTGGATGGGAAGAACATTTACCTCGAAAATTTTTATATTTTACATTGAAGTAAGATTTACACATTTTCCCGCGAAGTGAGTAATCTTTCTTGGCATATTTTGTTGATCTGCATTGCACACACATACATGCGTGCATATATACCCATATGGTGATGAGGAGAGATTGAAAGCATGTGAAAAAGAGATGATGAAAAAGATTCAGAGATGAAAGGCAAGAACAAGAAATTTCTGATAAACTGAAATCTTAGAATTATCCATAATTTCGAGTAACGTTATGTGTAAATAACTTAATGCTTGACACATTTAAAAAAATACTTTTAATACATTTACGTATCTTAGATATAAGTATCTTAGGAAAATACTAAGGATTATTTCTAAAACATTTTCCCAATTCCCTTTCGAAATTTTGAAGATTCGTAAAAGTTTACTTCGAAAGTCTTTGGAAATCTCGGAGAAAATTCTAGGAATGCTTAAAAGAATCAGCAAAAATTCGACACCTAGATGCTGCACATACACCCTGATATGTGTCCCTAGTTGAGACCACAAATGTGATCAAAATGTTTACTTCCTTTGGAGCAAGATGCTCAGATGCGCATACTCTTCTGTCTCGCATCTGAAATTCTTATAAACCGCTGTTGCTTTGAACTATAGAGCTTATACCGCCAGATTTTCGTCATTTCACCGGAATTCGGCACCTTTATTTCCTTAACAACTAAACGAATAACCTTCTTTTAAGATTTTTATCCTTCCAAGCGTTCTATTCACATAATGCCGGACATTCATCGAACACTACTTATACCAACTCTTCTTACCAAGCTGCTCTCACAATGTTGCTATATCTCGTTGAGATCACCTCTGCGACCATTGCATCTTGTACTTTTCTTTTACCAAGGAACTTTTTGTTGTACGACTATAAACGCAATTGTTCTAATACTGCTGTCGATAAACCGGAGTATTGATTATTTCTTCGAGACTTATCATTAGGTACCTCTGTTCCTAAGTCATATCCTCTGGTAATACAAGGCCATCTACAATATGCTGCTTCCATTGCACTTCTCCAGGCAAGCCCCTTTCCTCTACGACACCTTGCCTATTCATCTGCTGATCTACACCGACATTATCCTCCTCGAGGTCATCACTACTACAAACGCTTTCGTTATGAAAGCCTCTATTCCGAATCATTCTCATCTGATTAATAAGGCTATTTCAGTAATCTCGGACGTACCTAGCTAGTTCCAAATTCTAGTGCTCTTTTTTCCCGACGGATCTTCATTTACCATTCCTCTAGTCTGACAAGGCTTCTTTATGACACCTAATCTTTTTTTGTGTACCTTCTCATCGGTGACCATTTGCGTTTAGACGTCCGTTGTGTATTTTGACCAGCAAAAAAATAAAAGGACCATGACTGTTGAGTGTGGTCTTCCTCTTCATTGACCTCTAAGTGACACGTGCCGCTTAGGGTGCTACACTCATGATCGTAAGATTGCAATTTCGATTGTAAAATTGTAAGATTGTAATTTCGATGTGATGTGATCTTGAGCAAAACACTTCGATTTACGTTGCTCCACACCGCTTAGTTGACAAAAATGGGCAATCCTTTGTCCTCCTGTACACCGGGTATGTATACGTCACAGAATCTGGGAAGCCGTCTTTATGAAGTTATATCTCAGGAAGGAACACATCATTTTCAGCTATCATTAATATTAAAGTGTACTAAATTAGTAGTAATAGTAGTGGTGGTGGTGGTGGTAGTAGTAGTAGTAATAGTAGTAGTAGTAGTAGTAATGTAGGTGGTGGTTGTGATTGTGGCGGAGGAGGTATAATTATGGTGCACTTTCGATCTTGCACGCTCTCGTCCTTTGATTGACAAGAGTTTCGACGTAAAGAACGTATTGAACTGATTGAATTAGAGCTCGTGTTTTTGGAGTAAATTAACTTAAAAGGTTTGTTCTGCTAGTTTTAACATGTATGTCACGAATCACGTCTGAACTCTATTTACTGCTGGTAAATCGGGAATATATATAAAAAAAAGGAAGGATTTCCGCTGCAGCTATTGGAATGGTTTTAAGTTAATTAATATATACGCGGCCTTTTGCAATCTGGCGCTGAGTAGTTGCTGGAGATGTATTCTATACGTAGAGAACTTCAAGAAATATACATACCTACATACTTACATACATACATACACACACACATGTATATACAAATATATATGTATAAATATTTTCCCATACACACACGCATACATGCATAATATATATCTGTGTGTGTGTGTGGTGTGTGTGTGTGTGTACACTTTATACATACACACATACAAAAGCTCATACATTGATATGTTACTCGAAGTATGTACTATAACAAATCTTGCTACTGTTTGACGAGTCAAATTCCACCACAGCTTTTAAAATTTCTCTAGCTTTTATTGATGTATATTCTTCGGCATCTGTCTGAACGTGTAAATATTCCTATATACTGTAGTGTACAGTTTGTGTATATAAACACTTTAAATTTCATAAAAGCAAATTGACATATTACACTTAAGTATAAGTGATCGATTAGTCACGTGATAAAGTGTTACAAAACTTTTATAGTTATGAGCATAGAGTACGTGTCACGAAGCAAAATCGAAAATACGTTAACAGAGATATCATCAGAAAGTTTTACAGCTTTATAAATATCACCATCTAAGAAGTAAAAGGTAGATTCTAATGGAAGCGCGTGATTGTTTCCTAACACAACCTAACATGAATCTAAGACACATTTAAAATTCTCAAACGTATTATGATTCACACTGAAAAATCTGAGGCAGATGATAAAATCAAATCGAGGAACCAGCCAACAGTTTGCATGGTAGAGCCTGAACTGGACGCAATAATTATTGCACCATATAGAATTTATATCTCATTTCGTAGGAAATCTAATGTTCAGTCTCACTTCGCAATATGGAAACTGTATTTGGGAGATGTTAACTTCATTCATGACAGCCTTAATCACGTTGTCACCGTTGCTCATACCAAGTTCTTCACTTCAAAATTTCCATACTACCAACAAAAATTCAGAAAAAACCTTGGGGTTAGATTTTAAAATATTTTCAACAATTCAATATTACAGTTCACGTTTCGGCCCGTTCTAGGTTCTAAGTTCAAATCTCACCGAAGTCGACTTTGCCAGTCATAATTTCGGGGTCAGTAAAATAAGTACCAATTGATCACTGGGGTTGATGTAATCGACTATGCTTTTCCTATGAAGTGGCTGGTCATGTGCCAAAATCTGAAACCCCTACTCGTATGACGGCAGGGAGTTAGGCGGATGGCTGGCAGAATCATTAGCATGCCAGACAAAATGTTTAGTGGTATTTCGTCTGTCCTTAAGTTCTGAGTTCAAATTCCGCTGAGGTCGACTTTTCTTTTCATCCTTTCGGGGCCGATAAGATAAGTATACCTGCGCTCAGAGGTCAATGTAATAGAATTAACCCCTGGTACTCGAATTTACTGGTCTTGTGCGAAAATTTGAAATCAATATTACAGTTTACCTTTTAAAATTATTAATTCTCCGTAAATTTTTCCCTCTGAACTCTCATGTACAATTTAAGGTACTTTTAATACAACACTAACTAGTTGTATCTACTACAAAGCATTCCAGAGAACAGGGATCTAACCTGGCTTATCTGCCTTAATATTCATACGTTCAGATATAGCGGATGAAAATAACTCTGTTATTGTATGTAATGACAGCCGGCAACTTTGCTGACATCTTGTGATTGGTATTTTTTTTTGGGGGGGAGGGGGGTTCTGCAAGCCAGTCTCAAACATGGAAATCTATGTTCAAAGATGTCTCTTGCGTAACCGCCTTGAGAGACCAGTGTTTACTGTAAGCGATATTGAGCTAATATGTAATTTAAGCACTAAATGATGTATTTCGTGTTACATTTGTCACCATTCTGTACATGCTCAGAGAATAAATTGTAAAGAACAAGCAAGAGAATGGAAAATCAAGACTCGAGAATGTTAAAATATATTTCAACATCGGCTTAACGGTACAGTAAAAAGTGGTAGTTCTAATTTTTGAAATATATCCATGCATTACATGTAAAAGAATTATCTCAGAGCAATAGTACTTTCGGGTGGGGGTTCTGAAAATGTTAGCAAGCGGTGGCTATACGATAAACAGATTCGGTATATGGCTGCCTGCAATGGACAGATTTGAAAACCGGAACAGTGTGTCTGTAACGCACGAATTAATGTGGACTTATTTGAATTAGTAATAGAACCTGTGTTACCAGCATGAGTGTATATTATATCTGCCGCTTAATGTTTGATAAATGCAGTTGAGACTAAATGTAATCTGATTGCAGATGCAATTTGAAGGTGAAAAAGAAAAAAAAAAGTATAAAGTAATAGGGCGGGAAAGGCAAAGGTTTAAGAAGTATTACTCAAGGAATCGAATCTTTGACGCTAATTCTGTTTTCCGGGAATGTAGACGGTAATGTCCAATGATCAGAGAAAATGATGAAAATGGCATTGATAATTGTGTTTCGGATGTCTATTCAGCAAATAACTCATGTAAGCCGAAGTGGCAAGGGCCAGGTTATAGATACAGGAATGATCGAAATTATACACCTAGGTTTAATTTCCCGTAGCATGTTGTGGTGGATTGATTTTACTGGGTGAGAAAATAGGCTGAAAGTGTAGAAACTACGTCTTCCGAATGAATTGCATGTGAAGAGAGGAGATTGAAAATGGTGGATAGATTTATTAACTCTTAACTTATTGGTTATCATTAGTGAACTCCTGTGAGTATTTATGAATTACTTCTGGTGTATTTAGTTATGTATGAGCGTGTGTGTACATGTGTCTGTGTTTATATATACATACAGGCATATGAATATACATACATACATATGTGTGTTTGTGTGCGTGCATGTGTGAGTGTGTGCGTGTGCATGCATATATATATATATATATATATATATATATATATATATATATATATATGTAAGTATATAGTCGCACGTGCTTGTGTGTATTTGTGTGAAATGGAGAGCGTTTTGACACACACAAGTACTCTCAATTTTCTCTTTGCGTATCTGTGTTTCTACTATGTGTTTGCGTGGGTTTGATTGTGATTGCCACTGCTTACGCATGCATGCATAGGCAATGCCTGAACGTTGAAAAAGTTATTTCTAGGTGTTAAATTCATCAATCAGGATTAGTGAAACATAATTGAGGATTCATTATGAAACTAAATTGGGGCGTTCAATAATTCTCCTCGTTGCTTTATTTTACTCTCTTTTCCCTCTTTATTTTATCTATTTTCGTGTATCTGTCTGAATGTTTGTAACTTCCCTTCTATCTTCCTTTATGCCTTTCTGTCTCTTTATCTTTCTATCCATCTCACTATATTTGTATCTTCTTGCTTATTTGTCTATTTTTTTTAAAGTCAAAGCGTTTCAGCATTTCAGTCTTTCTTTCATTTTTTATCTTACTGCTTTTCTTTCTTTTGCACGTCATTATCAGAATTCACAACTACCTCTGCTTTTTCCTCATTTTTCTATTTCTAACTAGCCCTTGCTCTTTTCTGTTCAACTCAAACTATAATATTGTTTAAAGTAGTGCAGTAAAGGATCTGAAATGAGGTGAGGGACGTAACACAGGTGATTAGATTTCGCGTTGTTCTTTGGTAAATGGTATTTGTGAAGTTAGTGCGTGTTTCATTTAAGGAAAATAGTGTAGCTTACATAACAGTATAAAGTAATGAAAAAAATATTACCAGATAAAGAAAACAGAAAAAAAGATGAATTAGGGGATAGATAGTTACAGAAAGCGGGGAGTAAGTGGGGGGGGCAGGGGGGATAGAAGGAAAGAAATGGAATGAGAGAATGTGTATGTGTGCATGTGTGTGTATGTGAGTGTGTGTCTATCTGTGTCTGCATGCGTACATGTGTGTCTGTGGGTGAATATGTCTGTGCGTGCATGTGTGCTGTGTATGTCTGTGAGTAAGGGTGTATGCGTGCGCGATCGTTTGTGTATTGGCGTGTGCGTGTGCGCGCGTGTGTATTTGTGTGTGCGTGTGTATTTGTCTGTGCGCGCGTGTGTGTGTGTGTGTGCAAGTGGAAAGTAAATCTTTAATTTTCGGAAACTACGAAATATATCTGAAGATTATTCCATCAGAAAGTTTGGAACCAATCTTGAAAATACATCAATTTTAAATGGATATCTCACACATTCCAACACTTTCTCCTCTAAGATTATACTACCGTTCTTAGTAGATCTTATAGCTGTTCCTATTGATGTTAGTGTTGTTATTATTCTTCATGATGTTATTGTTGCTCGGTGTTCGTTGTTGTTGTAATGTACTGCCTTTTTTCTCTGTCGCTATTCCTATTGATGGTGTAAGACTAATAACCGTAATCGTGGTGATGGTGTTGTCAGCGGCAGCGTCGGTATTACTTGCCGATGTTTAGCACTAGATCTGTCACAAAGGTGCAGATGTGTGATAAAAAAAGAAAAAAAGGCTTCAACCGTGACCGTATCATTTTTACTTCATTCATAGTTTTTTCTGGATCTACATTTATCCAATATGCAATTTTGTATTTGAAAACTTGAGAGTGACTGTGAAATAAGGGAGAGACTTGTCTGTTATTTTGAAGATATCAAACGTATGCAGCAATTTGTAGAAGCAATAGTTGTAGTAATGATGGTGGTGATGGCGTTGGTAGTTATAAAAAGAGAGAGTGTGTATGTGTGTGTGTATGTGAGTGTGTGTCTATCTGTGTCTGTGTGTTTCTGTGTGCACATGGACTAATATATTCTGATGGGGTGGGGGCAATGTTGACGGTGATAAATGTGGTACTGATGGAAACTTCGATGGTGGTGGTGGTATACTGCTAGTAATGATGGAAGTAGCGTATGTTGGTGATATAGGTGGTGCTGATGTGTCGGTGTAGTGGTGTGGATGCAGGTGTGATCTTCGTGGTTGTGGAAGTGAGATTTTAGTATTGAATATATCGTTCGTAATTTATTGTTTAACCACAGGTTAGGGTGTATCCCGCATATCGATGATCAAGTGCTTTCCAGCTGTCAGCAAACAATTTTCATTTACCATCCTTTTAAATATACATAATGTTATCTGAGATAGTTTACGCTGATATTTCAATTAAGTTAAATAGTGAGATAGGCAATTATAATGAAGCACTGGTGATGTTAAAGATGATTATGATGACGACAACGCCGGTGACGGTTATGAAAATATTCAAGAAGAACAGTTTAATTTGACAATGATTCCTACATCATCGTTGTTATGTAACCCCGGGCCAACACTAATTCCGCAAACCTATGGCACGCACGTAGTTCATAATGTGTAGGAATTCAATTTTCAACTATTTCCGCTCTGGTACACGAGAAGTACTTGCTGTGTAACTTCATGTCAAACTTCTTCATGTTGTTCTGTAACAAACACATTATTATTGTTCCGGAGCCGCATATCATAGAGTTCGGATCTAGTTAGTCTCCTTCCCAAACTCAGCCCCCATTACTTTTCAGCAGATTGTTTTCAGTTTTGGTGTATTGATGTAGTTCTGAATTTTGATTACGCTCAACTAATTACTTTATCTCTTAAATCAAAGAATCTCATGTTATTTGGAATTAAAGTTCGGGAAATTTTGGGTGGTTTTAGTCAATCAACAGACAGCGAAGCATTAATAGCTAGTTACCATGGCAACCGCACGCTGTGTTGATTTTTCACACTACAAGACTCACCTTACTTCACCTCTACATTTTGTTTGTGTATATCACTGTTTTTTTAAAAACATTTTCTGAAAAATTTATATCTATCAATTAGAATTTTATTGTAGATATTTTTCTTCAATTGTCTTAATATTTTAGTTACTTTTCATATTTGCTTCATATATACTTTACATATATTTCGTGAAGATTTTTCTGTGTTTACACTCGCAATGGTTGCAACGAATGTCTGTCAGTTTCAAACCAGGTCACGCCAGAATGAGCCATTCTGTATTTTTATTGAAGATGTAGGACAACGTTAATTAATGTGTCTTCACTTTTAAAATGTTAGAGCATAGTGTGAGGGAGATTTGACTGTTGTTTATAGCAAATTGAACAACCACACAGATATTACTTCATTGGCTCATTTGCTGATGTGTATAAGTAAACAAAAACTAAAGAAAATTAATCTTCATCTGTTTCTAGGATGATTATTCTAGTTGTATGATGAACTCAACTGGTTACACATTCAACTGGTACTTATTTTATCAACCCTGAAAGGATGAAAGTCAAAGTCAACCTAGCTGGAATTTGAACTCTGAATGTAAGGCAATTTGCCCAGTGTGCTTTTGATTCTCTCAGCTTATGGTTACACACTATATTAACATATAACTGGGTAAGTATACCACAGCACATATGCACTCATATAATCCATAAGTAGAAACAGAAGAACCCAGTGTGACATGGCTAGGCCTTTTAATTACAGCTCCAGGATCTAATTATATTGTAATTTTGCTGAGTATTCCATAGATATATGTAGCCTTAATGTAATTCTGGGACAGAACCAATGTCGTATATGATGGACATAGCGAGAGTTACAACAGAATGTTTCTCAACTATTAGGAAAATTACACCATTCACTGAATAAATTGTGGAAAATCACTACAAAATGAAAGAAAATACCAGATGAATAATTCTTTTGACAGGGAGATGTGGGTCGCTGTGGGTACATATTCGGTGTGAGACCAGGTTGGCTCTATAAATTAGTTATACGTCATTTGGTAGGGTTTCACAAAGTTTCCATTTAACCAATTTTACTCCCAATGCTTTGGCCACCTAACTATTAAGTCACTCACAGACGTTTTCCATCTTCTGATGTCCAGATATTCTGTACCCCACTCTCTGCCATTTCTACTACTAATATAGGGCTTCTGCTCCTTGCAGATAGCTGAGCTCACCTCACCTCATCACCTCTCTCATGTCCACCCCACTTCACTCCCATCTACAAGGCCTTACCTTTATCATTGTGTTCAGTCTTTCCTCTCCGAAATGGCTTCCCTCAAGAAATACCTCCCTGCTCATATCTTTTCCACAGATGTTGGTTTACGGAGATTCACAAGAAACATCAATGGCATTAATCATTAACCTCACTCATCTAGACGATCCGTGAAGAGCATCGACAAAGTCCCTTCTTTCAGACACAACACGGGTAGAGGATAAAAAAAAAAGATCACACAAAACCTAGGCTAAATGATTCTTGCTCAAAGCGTGATGGAGTTGGATTGAACTCAACACTAACATGTCAGGATTATAATGTGAACTTAGTCACCTGTTCGTGTGTCCCTTCCTCACCTCTGGTTGAGATGTAGAGGTAAAGCTGTGATTGTGATGGGCAAGTAAAGTAATTGGTAGGTTTGGATCCCGCTGAGGTAGAAATAATAAACCCTGTGGAACTGAAGCTGGCAGAATGAATCAGAATACTTATTTTCTAAATGATACGGAATGAAAAAAGAGCACAGAATTGAGTGGTGAGATGTGAAAGACAGAAAATTTGAGGAAAATGTCCATTGTATGTAGCCAAAAAGGATTTAAAACAATATGAAGAAAACCTGCCCATCTGACTTTTCTTTTTCCGTGAGGTTGGAACGAGCTGCCAAGTCTCAAAGCTTGAGAACACTGTCGGCAGGTTTCCTTCATTTTGCTCACACTATACTCTAACATTTTAAAATGTAGGACACATTAAATAATATTGCCCTACATCTTCAATGATAATACAGAATGGGTATAAACTGACATGCATTCGTTGCAACCGTTGCAACTGTAAACACAGGAAAAGTAAATAGAAATACTTCCCGAAATATATGTAAAATATATATGAAATGTATATGAAAAATAAGTAAAATATTCAGCCAATTGACGAAAAATATCTACAATAAAATTGTAATTGATAAATATAAATGTTTCGGAAATGTTTTTTTAAGAAAAGAAAAGTGATGTAAACAAAGAAAACGTGCGGGTAAAGTAAGGTGAATCTTCTAGTGTGAAGAATCAAACACAACGTGCAGTTGTCATGGCAACTCGCTGTTAACACCTTGCTGTCTGTTGATTGGCTAAAATTGCCCAAATTTTCCCAACTTTAATTCCAAATAACAACAGATTCTTTAACACACGAGATAAAGTAATTAGTTGAGCGTAATCAAAATTCATAACTGCATCGATACACCAAAATTGGAAATAGTAAGAGCAGAATTAAAGGGAGCTGATTTTGTGAAGGAAAAGAACTAGATCCGAGAGTTCCAACAGTACAGCACCATATTAGGGTCGCCCCACTTCAAGTGTGGCACATAAATACTCAGCCGAATTGAAAGTCTATATTCCTAAGCATTTCCGTCAAGCTAAGAAGAAAGTTGTACAATCCGATACTTCGTCCCTAAATTCTAGTGATAGCAACAGCGGAATAGGGCAAAGCGGAGACATCAGAACCATAAACGCAACTCTTTCTCTGCACTTACATATTGCTACTGTTCATTTCAGAGTACAAAAGCTGGAATAAAGTTATAAATATTTCTGTGTTTTATGATATTCTTTTCTTGTTTTATGTATGACTGAGCTGAGTAGTTGAAATAGTGCTAAGTATGTTAGTGTAGTAGAGACATTGCATTTGTGCCTGGATTTTCGTAAAACGGTTCAGTGGGGTAGAAGCTTGTTACAACAATGATAATCACTTCCTCTCGATTATTCGGTTGATTTTCAGTATAGGGACTCATTGTGTAGTTGATGAAAAATTTGATAATAAAGGTGAAATTGATTGTGATGCTATGATGCTTATGGTGACCGAAGTTGCAGTGATGTTGGTAATTAAAGTGGTGCTGATTGATTATGGATACGTGATAGCGGTGTTCGTGGGGTCATGGTTGTATTATTTAGGTGGTAGTAGCAGAGGTGATCTTAGGGATGCTGGATATATTGTTATTGGTAACTGATATAACGTACTTTTTATAAATTTTGGTGGCGTTTTTGAGGGGTGTTCGTGTGCACAGGCATATTGTTTAAGCCTGTAAGTCATTTGTTATCTATGCTGGATCTTCTAGAACTTCTAGACGACCGGGGGCGGAGACACAACCAGGGATGGATATAATTCATTGTTTTTACACTATTGTTTATGTTTCTTTTGATAAGCTATTTTTGAAATTGTAATTATATGCACATCTATGTAGTTGATTTATGTAAATACTAGGATGTTTGTCTTCTGGTTGTGTGGTGTGTGTGCATGTGTGTGATTGTGTGGTGTGTGTGTGTGTGTGTGTGTGTGGTGTGTGTGTGTGTGAGAGAGAGAGAGAGAGGAGAGAGAGAGAGAGAGATGTGCCATTCATATTGTTGAGCGTGAAGGTTATTTCTATTTAATTTTATCTTTTGATGCTGCTTAGAGCGAAGAATGTTGATTATGAAGCTCCTACTTTACCTGATGTTCTGTAGCCGTATTTTCTAGTGGTTTAGGATATGGAAGAGTTGTGGAGCATTGTAGATATGATAGAACAGTTGTGGAGATTGTTATGTGTGGTGTCATCTGTTTGATAAAATATATATAGTTTGTGGAGCTATACGTTTTCACGTAAGTGCAGTTTCAGAAGGAGTTTTTAAAATGTGAGATTGATTATTGGACATTTGAGATGATAAATTTGGTTATAAAGTTCAATCAGACGAAATTGGTAGTGCTGGGTGCTGCTATGATTCTAGACGTGCCCGAAGTAGCGGTGATATTAATGATGAAAGTGGTACTGATTTAGTATGGGCGCATGATAGCTACCGTTTCAGACGATTTCTTTAGACTGCGTTGAATTTCATTTACATATGTGAATACTGAGCAATAGAGCGAAAGTGTCACTAATGTCAGGAGTAGTTGGAATAGAATATGGAAGGAGTGATTTTGTCTGAAAGCTGTAGCAGTATTCTGCTACATTTTGGGCCCACACTGTTTGTTTTTGAATATCAAAGTTGTCTGAATACACAAACGGAATCTCTCAGACCGAGTACCAGCAATAATGTTGATACTAAATTAATGTCTTGGATTTTCGAGTGATGGATTATATCAGCAGAGTTGTGCTGATTCAAATTTTTTCTGGTTTAAAATAAAAGAAAGCAGAGCCAGAGAAAAATGAGCTTGACAGGCAGACGACATGTATGTAGGGAGTTTAACGACGTGAGACGTGAAAAGTGAAAGTCAACAAATTCATGTATTTGTCACTCTCCACAGCTAAAACAATCAAAATGTTATCTGTAAAAAGAACCATTTACACTAACACTGGAACACTCATCACGTTCACAAATATATTATTGCTTATCTCTTAATACGCATTCATCTACTATGAACAGAAACTGCTCGTCGTTTTGCTTTCTTTCTTGGAACAGTCGTATTCCATATTTGCTTTGAAAAATAAAATGAGGACGTAAAAATTGAAGACTACTCTTCACATTCATCAGATGTCTAAATTATCATATTAAAAACAATATCATCATCCCTGTATGAATTATGTCCCTCATAAGGGTAATAGCTGTGTGTAACATTCCGAACTGATGGTGTGACGGGGAATAGGGGATATGATGGTTAATGATGTCAAGGATTAGCATTTATAGAAGATGGAAATTGTGCATGGAAGTGTGATGGGTTTGTATGATGCTTATTCATTTCGAAATTTGTTTCTGTATAATAAACACTATGATTTAAACCAGTTACCTTATTTGTAGTAGTCAACAATATTGGTAAAAACCATTGTGGATGTCTGTGAAGGTAGTGATTCGTTTAGGAACTACTTTAGGAATATGCTTCAGCATTCTTCTACCACTTAGGCTTCCAGGTTAAGTATTTTTCTTTTAATTAATGTATGTAAAAAAATATGAACTACTATCTTACTCTGCTAGAAAAATCCTGATTGTTGCTTTATCTACTTTATCTGCTAAATGTGATATTTCGCCACTGAAATTCATGAAATGTTTAATAAAACGATGTGCGATGTGTGGATGTGTATGTGTGTATGGACGTATTATTTGAAAGTTTATTTGATTGTGGTATGCGGCAGAACCGTTGATGTTATTGATGAAACTAAGTAATTTTATAGAGTGTTTTACGATTTGACTTGTAAATGTTCAGCAACGTTTGAACATGTGGTGTTGTCCACCTTTAAGATAGCAGTGTAGTAATTGAGGAGGATTTATTGGCAATATATTTGAAGCCATTCGTTCGTCCTCCTACAGTCTTCATGGCTGGACGTTAATTTTCTTGATGCTGCTGCTGCTGCTGATGATGATGGTGGTGGTGGCGGCAGCGGCGGTGCTGGTGGTGGTGGTGGTGGTGAAGGACATGCTTATGGATAGACTGCAGAAGCGGACGATGATAGTGATGATGAGTATAAACGAATTAACATTTTAAAAGGTTACAGGAAGAAGAAAAAATAAATACTGAAGTTTGTGGAAATGAAATGTTGTTGGATTTGATAAAGGAGTTGCAAACGTGGTATAGCTGCTGTGAATGTTAAGTACATTGCTGTGTATAGAAGAAATAGAGGGGGAAAAAGGGAAGAATGAAAAACAAGGGAATGGAAAAATATCATCATCGTCGTCGTCGTCATCTTCATTATGATCATCATCATCATCATTATAATAATTATTAGTAGTATTAGTAGTAGTAGCAGTAGTAGGAGTATTTGAACGAGTAGTAGTAGTAGTAGTAGTAGTAGCAGTAGCAGTAGTAGTAGTAGTAGTAGTAGTAGTAGTAGTAGTAGTAGAAGGAGCAACAGCCGGAGTGGCAGCAGTAGCAGTGGTAGTCGTAGCCGTCGTCGTCATTATAGCAGCAGCAGCAGCAGAGGCAGCAGTCGCAGCAGCAGCAGTAGTAGTAGTAGTAGTAGTAGTAGTAGTAGTAGTAGTAGTATAGTAGTAGTAGTAGTCATGTTGACATATCGAAGCGAAATAGTAGATGATGAAATAAAAATAATAGGATAGGAGTTAGAATTAATGAGAGGATCAGAAAGTGTGAGAGAGAGAGAGAGAGAGAGAGAAGAGAAAGAGAGAAAGAGAGAACGAGGGAGAGAGAGAGAGAAAGAGTGAAGGAGCGAGTGAGGACGAGACACAGAGAGAGAGATACAAATGGGGAAATAACTATAAGATTTATATTGTGAAACATTACATGTATGGTAAATGAGAAAAGGGAACAGAGCAAACATCGAACATTCAAATGCAGTAAACAATAATAAAGCTTTGCAAGAGCCACAAAGCAATAAATACATTGATCCTTATACATGAGTTTGACCAACTAGTTATATAACAATATACGTTCATGTACATAAACAATTATATGATTTGTCAACTTCGGTGAGGTTTACACGTTTACACTGAAAGTGTAAACCTACTGGGATTGCTTCGTTTTAGATATCTAGATGCAAATATATCCCGGTGTTGTTAAATTCTGCAATATAGGGTATATCATAATCAGCTTCTTCCTCAACTGAAATGAATGAGATTATGACAATTATAAGTATACATGCGACGCATAATAAAAACAAAAAAAAATTGCCGCAGACGTGGCTGTGTGGTAAGACGCTTGCTTCCCAACCACATGATTCCAGGTTCAGTGCCACTACGTGACACCTTCGGCCAGTCTATTCTACTAAAGCGTCAGACCGACCAAAGCCATGTAAGTGAATTTGAAATACGGACACTGAAAGAAGCTTGTCGTTTATGTGTATATATATATATATATATATATATATATATATATATGTCTGTGTGACTTTGAAACTGTTTGTCCCCAACTGACGCTTGACAACTGGCGTTGGTGTGTTTATGTCTCCGTAACTTAGGATTTTGACACTAAAGAATGAGAGAGAATAGATACCAGGCGTTAAAATTATATACTGGAGTCGATTCATTTGGCTTAATAATTTTTTGTATAACCAGAGTCTGACTGAAATAAAAGATAAAAGTTAATAGAAAGATATACGCTGAATACATAGAATTTTAGAAATCACTATACATTCTTATCGGTCATTTTCTACTAAGGTACAAACAAGTGTTGTTTGTTCGACAATATATTGAAACGTAGAAGAAAATGAGGAGATATATGTATTATATAAAAAATACAAAGTGGGACAAGAGTGCAAACAATCCAGATAAACGATACAAAGAAAACAAGGACGGGACATTCGGATTTTCTTTCCTCAGTCAAATTCCAGATTGTCTTTGCAATTTCGGCTGGTTATACTCGAGATTACTCCAGTTATATGTATTTGTGTAACATTCTCCGTTTTTTTCGTCCTTGTTTTCGTATAGATTTGTTGCTTTCTTATCTGAGATTATCCAAATTTATTTTGCTGGATCATTTGTCTATTTGTCATTTTGCCTTTTGCTGTATGAATATATAAAGTGGTTTTACAGTCAAGGTTTGACTGCTTTCGCTAACATGGTGGTATCTCTTACATAACGTTAACTATAATTTTAATAATAATTAATACCTGTAGGGATTCTATTCCTATGCTGGTCACTTGATATGATCTGTATTTTGAATAATGATCTTATCCCTATCTATCTATCTATCTATCTATCTATCTATCTATCTATCTATCTATCTATCTATCTATCTATCTATCTATCTATCTATCTATCTATATATATATACATACACCTAGTGACCTATGGGATTACAATCGGGAGAATTAGGTGGCCAGAAATTGTCGTTCGTGAAATAGTAGGATCGATCACATTGACCAGGAGATTCTCGTAGAGATCTGAAATGGGCTTGAGGCTCTTTTGAAAAATGTGGGGATGAATTCCAGCGTGCAGTTGCAAGCAGAATGAATGCTGCGTCATAACCTCCTGGCCACAGTTTTGTAGATTCTGTTTCATGTGATTGTTTCACGCCCTGCAGCCATTACAGCGTTCACAGAGCATCTAGCAGCAGTCATAATGGTGGCATCCTTTTCCAATATTCAGATGGCTTACTTTCTTCCACTCAGCTAATGTTTTCGCAACTACAATTCAAATCTTTATGCTTTCAAACGCTGTTTACTGTTCAATAACTCAAACTGTTCCTAAGAAAAACAAACATAACAAAAATCGTCAAATTTAGCCGCATGCTAGACCGCTGAATCTACAGGTTTTTTTTTCATTCTCTGTGTTTATTTTCACATATTCTCTTCTGTTGAAGAGTATAGGCCCGAAACATAAAATACTTCTTTATTTTTTCAAGCGTCAAACCAATACATTTGCATGCTGTTCGTACACATGTCTTCGTCTTATGTCTTTCTATAAATTTCAACTATATATACACACATATACATTTACATTTATTTATGCATGTATATGTATATATTATATACGTATATGCACTATGCATATATTCATGTACAAACACATACACATACACACTCATATATAAATGTAAATATAAATATACACATGTAAGTATATATATATATATATATATATATATTATATATACTTATACACATACATATACTTACATATATACGTATAGATATATAAATGTATATATAAATATGTGTGTGTATACACACACATACATACATATATATATATATAAACACACATATATACATATATACATATATATATACCTATGTGTATGTGCATGTCTTTAGATGTTATGTTATGTGGGAGTAGAGAAGTCTAAGCGTTCAAGCTGATATTGCCCGTGGAAAGAGTTGACATGTTTACCTTTAATGGTTAATAAATAATGAAGGTGTTGTCAACATAGGATAAATATGTATTGGTTAAGGGAGAGAATATTGAAAATGACGATATTTAAATGATGTTTAGGGGAGGAGTACAGGACATGGAAAAGCTAATATACATCTACAGACATGCGAAGACGTATGCCAAGGCACAGAATCACACACATAGATATTGAGACAGAATGACGTACACAGATACATACTCAAAGATAAATACATATATATGCATATGTTTATATGTATACAGACACACCCACCCAATTATATATACATATATATACAGATGTATATATATATGCGTATGTGTGTACGTGTGTGTTTGAGTATGTTTATATATATATTTATATTCATATTTTCACACATATTCAGTCATTGCAACTACCTATCTGCCTGCATTGGCAAACAGTTTATCATCATAAGTCACAATATTAAAACAAAATATCATTCATGACAGACAGGAATCAAGAAGTAAATACGCACACATACACACAAACACACACACACACACACACACAAACAAACAAATAAACACACAGAGAAACACTGTGACTAAATAAAGTAACAGTGGTTATAAAAAGATAGGGAGATTTCATACGATGCTCGTGGAGACCCCACAAAAATACGCTTACCTCGAGTAATAGGGCCAGTGACATCTTATTGTCCTCCTTCAGCCTACAGGCGCATGCTTAGCGTAGGCCTGTTTATTTGAACCATTCATGCAATATTCACTCACCTTTCAACAAAATTTCTGGGAGCTATCACTCTCCTCTCTATCCTAACTTTCTTTTCCAATTGAAAGTAGAGGATGTTGATGAGGTTTTGGCCAAAAAAGAAAGAATCTGTTTTCCTCCCTTTCAATCTGCACAACCCATTTCGCCAAGTCTAACAGACAAAGAACCACTGCTGCCCTACTCGGCTAAAGAAAGGCAGCGGGACAATTTTCAGAATAGAGCCAGTTGATAGCCGGATTCGTACTATATACGACAGCGTGTGGTCGACATAAACTCACGAGTCTGAAATGCTCAGGCATTGGATGAGGGCAAGCATAACGTCACTGTGTGCACTTTTCGGTTTTTCGGTGAAGCCCGGCTGATAGCACTTACATGCATGTAGAATTTATTCCGAACGGGCAATGACCCCAGGAAGCACAGCCATGCCACACGGGCCCGTGGAGCACATTCCCTCTCTCGTTTCACAGCACATACGTCTTAGCTCTGACAATGCATCCTTCGTGCATAGCGTGGAGCAATTGGTCCTGGGTCAATATCGCTGCCAGCACGTCGGTTGTGATGCCTTTCAAAGCACTTCTAAGTTTCGAAATATCTGTGCATTCCATTCCTTTCTATCGCTAATACCTCACTAAGCCTATTTTCCTTTCCAGGAAAAAACATTTTTGTTAAAGATTGTCCCGTCAAAGCCCGTTTAATTAATTGGCTAATCCGGTTTCTGTAAGGGTGACGCATTCAGCTTCCAGTTGCCGGGCCCTTACCTACAAATTCTATGCTGAGCTTGCAGATAAAACATTCGCGGTATTTGTAGACGAGGATTTTAATAACTAGCGTACTTGTACTTTCCTAACTTACTAGCTTTCGGAATACTCTATCTAGATACTACCTGGATGACCCGATACAGTTCGTCCATATCCACATTCACATTTTCGGGAAATCCAGTCAACACCTGCCAGACAGTTGCAAAGGTCTGGCATGGTTTAGGTGAGTTTAACACTCCACACTTCTAATATTTAACGCCACATAAGCTAAACATGTGTCCAGGATGGCAAAATTCCCGGTTGACATGGTGTTAAGTAAATAACGTTTATATCTGATATGAGTATGAGTGTTCGTCAGTTGCAGAGTCTGGTCTCATTGACAACCACTACATCTAAACGTAGTGAACTAAGGTCATTGAGTGGGTAGCCTTGTTACCAAGGCAACTCCAGGCCACATGCATTTATACTACTTATTCTGAACTAGACAATGTTTGTCAAACAAGGAGGATGAGGAGAATCCTTTACCCTATTTCTGTAGAGAGACAAGTGTTCTGCTCTTCCGGCAATTTGTAGGTGTCTTCTCAACAATTTCTTTATAGAACCTTTTATTTATGGTTCAACGAAATCTTTCAATCGTTTCAGATATTGTGCTTTCAGTTGCATGTTGTTTATGTAATATTTATGTGAATGGGGGTGTTACGCATGGGTGTGATTTATTCGTTTAGAGTAATGTCTATGTACTTTTGTTGTTTGTATCTATGACCATAATGCCTTAGTGAAGCTGTTCATATTGGTTTGGACTGTTGTGTTTTCGTTTGTTGAGGTGTTTGGAATGTTGGTGGTATTTGTAGTGTTGGCGATGTTTGTAATTGCGTTTGTGTAGGGCGAGCGGATGTGTGATGGTTGGTTTCTCTGTCTCCTCTTATCTCTGTTGTTAGTCTTGTACCGCACCTTTCATTTTGCATCTTTTGTTTTCTCTTTCCTTTCACCAAGATCCATTCTGGTGGGTTTTCAAGACTTCGTTCCTCGCTAAACTGGTTTCATTGTCCGAGAAGTCTAGCAAGATGGGGAGGTATGTGTGCTTAATCACGGATTCTAAGCTGGTTTATCTGATCGACCGGTGTAGGTAAAACTTCTTCCGGTTGCTGTGGTGCAGGTTTCTCTCCTGTATGTCGCAAATTGGAAAATTCTTCAGTTGAGAATCTTACCTCAGCTGTGTCGCAGCGTTTTCCACAAAAGGTGACAAAACATTTGAAACCCTAGACCGGTCTCAGGTATTTTTCAATCTAGGCCTACATCGCTCGCTCCAGTCTCTCCGTCTCTATCGAAAGACATTAATATGTAGTGTTTGTTTTTACTTCGTGTCATCTGCATTTCCTCCAGTGTATTAAGAAAGATTGTTCTGCCGTTTTTTTCGCAAATGCGGTTTGACGTCATTTAATATTTTTTTCTTTCAACTGAACATTTTCTGTTATTCGATAGGCGAATACAAAACCGTTCATATTCTGCTTAGAAATTAGAACGGACGCTGTTGTCGTTTTATTAATATTTGTGTTGTTGGTGGTGTTGGTGTTGCAGACGGTGGTGGATATCGTCATTTTTAAATATAACGTGCTCGTCACAGCTACTGCTGTTCTGATGTTGTTGTTGTTGTTGTTGTTGTTGCAGCAACAGACATCACAGTGAAAATCTTCCTGCAAATTATAAATTTAATCCAGCGTTTAATCCAGAGTAATGTTAATTGCATTTTTTCTATTAAATATGTTTCCATATGCTCTTGAAAAAGTAAAATGCTTTAAATTTTTACCTATGTCAATTGTACCAAATATACTCACATTTTCTTCTAACTACAGAATTTCACTGCTGTGCACAATGTTTTAAAAAAATAACGATTATAGGAGACCGTTGCATTACGTGAAAAAGAGTAAAACATGAAATCTGCTATATACTCCTGGTATATATTTCTTTACTGAAATCCTTATTCGTGTTATCGTACACCTTGTGATAAACGACGAAAAGGGACTATTTCAATCTCTATATCTCTGTAAATGTGTGATTTAATAGGTTATGAATACTAATATGTACTAATATATAAACACACACACATTCAAATTATCACCGGCATGGTAACATAGTAGTCAAAATGACCAAACCACAAGTCTTCACTTCAACACAAAGTTAATAGCGGGCAAAGTAACGAAAACCATCAGATCATGTACCAATAACGAAAATAATCGAAAATTGAAAAGGTCAGACATACCCTTATGACTGTGGTTTCGAACTTTGAGAAATACCCTTAGTTCATCCTCAGCCAGTCTTACTGACACCAGAGTTGTAGAGTTTGTTCATCTCAACCAATGTGTGAAATTACCGTTTTTAATGCTGCGGCAAACTTTAAAAGGGTGATGAAAGAGATGATTCCTAGGCTCTCGTTCAGGAGATGATAGCCTTGAAAATAAACCACGGAGTAGGCTAAAATCAGTTATTCGGTATGATGTATTAAATGACTGGGTTGAACAAAATCCGAGAACAAAGGGTCGAAAACTTTCATCAGAACCTCAAACATCTCCCACATCTGTTTTGGGCACCTGTAAAAAATTGAAAAAGTGAAGAAAACGGATAGGTTTATTCCACATTCACTGAACAAGATTCAACATAACAAACGCATCGAAGTTTGCTCCTTATTGCTTTCTCGACTGGAGAAAGGCCATTTTTGTATCAAATCATTACTTGTGATGGGAAATGGATACTCTTTGACAACATCAGGAGAACAGGACAGCGATTAGATGTAGGAAAGTCACCTAAAAACTACCCAAAGGTACTAAGAAGTAGTCTAAGATCCTTGCGTTCAACAATTTTCAGTTTGTTTCTTTCCTTGGAAACAATCTGGATGCTGCACTGAAGTTTCACTCTATAAAATATGATGTCGAGGAAGTCAGAAGAGTATATCTCTGTGTTTCACAGTAAGGGTTGTATTCAGAAATGTCACTTTGCAATAAAAAATCCTGACAGGATGTTTTTTTTAACTTTGGCTTCAGCTAAATGTCATTATAAAAGTGAGACCAGTGCTTCCTTCACTGTTGTTGATTCCAATTGCTAATAGCTAGGCATCATCATTACTAATTGCAGCTCTCAACGATTCAACTCTACCATTTAGGTTATTTTCAACCAAATGTTGCTTGTGAAGTTTAGACTACGCTATAAACACGCTATGTCTCATCTATTCTCTCTCAAAACACGATGTAAAATCGCTTCTTTGGTATCTATTTTTAGTTCTCTTAAAAATAATAGCTCTTGAAAGAAATGTTAGTTTTCGACGAAGCAAATATAAGTAAGAGACATACATTTATTCTTTTCTACTCCAGACGCAAGGCCCGAAATGTTGGGAAGGGGGCCAGTCGGTCACATTGACCCCAGTACGCAACTGGTACTTAATTAATTTATCGGCCATGATAGTCTGAAAGGCAATGTCAACCTCGGTAGAATTTGAATTCAGAACATAAAGACAGACGAAATACCTATTTCTTTACTGCCGACAAGGGGCTACACACAGAGGGGACAAACAAGCGGATTAAGTCGATTATATCGACCCCAGTGCGTAACTGGTACTTAATTTATCGAGCCCGAAAGGATGAAAGGCAAAGTCGACCTCGGGGGAATTTGAACTCAGAACGTAACGGCAGACGAAATACGGCTACGCATTTCGCCCGGCGTGCTAACGATTCTGCCAGCTCGCCGACTTAGACATACATTTGTTGCTTGCCAAGTGCAAGCGAAAATTTTGCTGTTCGAAGAATGTTGCGCAATATATCTTCAATGTTTTAGCATCCCACCACATTTTGAAACACTTGAAATATGCAAAAGTTAGGAAAGAAGAGTTCGTACTTCAACTTCTTTATCTTAATGTTCCCGATTAACATCCGGGGAAAAACAGTCCGATTTATGCACGATAGTTTTTCAAAAATATTTTATAGAAAAATGCGGATTATAAGTGTTTAAAATGTGGATTATAGCATGACGTAAAATGCAGTAAAAATGTGTGAATTAAAAAGTTTGAGTTAGAAAGTGTGAAATAAAGAAAATCCGTCCGAAAGTGTTTTGAAATATTGGATACATTAAAATATGGCAAAACACTCCCACCAAACTCCAACTAAAACGAAACCCTATAAATTCCTATTCATGTAAGAGAGCTACTCTAAAAAACTGACGAATATAAATTAAAATATATCTTTTTTTAAAATACGTAACGCTAAAATTTCTAATACATAAATTTAAAAAGACATTGTGTAAGCACCGAAAAATTAAAGGAATCAGGTTCCAGTTAGAATCCCCTATGATAACATGTAATTCTTCCACTAAGAAATTATTATTTTATAATAACTGTTAGTTAATCAAAGTATGAGTCTGCTGGGTCAGATCTGCTATTTAGAATAAATGTACCAAGACAAATTCTGAAGTTTGATGTACATTTTAAAAATTTATAAACTGTACATTTACAAAATTTATAAAATTGTTAGAAAATAAGTATTGGTCACAAACACTAATATCACATTCATAAAATACTTAAAAATAAAGTATACAGTCCTTTACTTAGAACAAAATTTAAAATATCAAATTATGGAATTTTCTTGCCTTAACCCCAGAATTGTATACTTAAAATGATAGCCGTGCGAAATGCACGGGAGAGAAAATTGTAGCATTTTTAAAAAGAAATGATATCTTAAGCGAAATTAGTCACTCACACTTTCTCTCCTTCTCTCTCTCTCCCTTCCTCTGTATACATGTTTAAATGCATATATTAGGGGGTGCCCAAAACAATAAGGATTTTGCAATAATATTTTATTCACTGAGTTTTGCATGATTACACATTAACCGACTTCAAAGTATTTTCCATTTGAAGTAACACATCGGTCCAGACGCCACTATTAACTCGACCGTTCTTAATCAAGCCCTGACTTATAGCATCAAAACTTCCGATTTGTCCTGAAGCGGAGTAGATATTATACATGCCGCGCGATTTTGATTTTGATGGTAGATTATGGAATAGATTAGATAGGGAGAAAGCATTTGATATAGCAGTGGGATCATACGATTATGCGCAGGTAACCGACCTAGTCAGAATTTATATCCTTTCATTAATCCAGCCCTCCTTTCCGGAAGTAGCAGGGGGTCTATATAGGGATGACGCCTCTTTTTCTGGACAGAAGTAGCACAGTACAGTTAAAAAGGCATAAGAAAAATGTCCTTACACTTTTTTAAAATTTAGGATTAGACATTACTATGGGTAAAGATTAAGGTACAATGAATGTTCTTAACTCTATTTTTTGTCTTGAGACTGGATTATTTGATCTATTTCATAAGCCAAATGATCATATTATGTACATCAAAGTAGTATCCAACCATCTAATGTCGATTATACGGGAATTAGTTAGGAACATTTCTACAAGAATTTCTAGATAATCCGCTATTAATAAAATTTTAACATCACATGCAACTTATTATAATGCTGCTCTAGCTAGGGCTGGGTACCGTGAAGACATTCAATATATACAAGAAGCAAGCATACGCAACACTATTAATTCCTCCAGTTGTTATACACATTGTACACAACCACAACGTCACGGAGAGAGAATTCAGGTCGGGAAGAATTGGTCATATGAATGAACTACCAGTGCAAACTCATATACACACGTGACATGATAATCTAACAGCCTCATCCAATCCTGTACAATAATAAACCTAACAACAGATATAGGAATCTTGATGTCCTCTAGTTCAAACCGATTTTCGGTTCTCATATTTCAACCAAGACCGCTGGAAAATGTGTTCTGCTTTGGATTAATGTTTTTCTAAATCTAATCGGTATCATGCAATTTTTAATAGGCATATCGTGAAGGTATCCTATGCCAACTCTACTAATTTAGAGCAGCTTATTCATCGCATAAGCAATAACAAAATACGGCAAAGGTTTAATAACTGACCTCATCGGCCAAACGAACATATGCATTTAAATACCAATCAAGGAGATGTAAACTGCAATGATAAATACCAATTAGGACCAAATTGTACCAGTAGAAATTTTTATGATACAGCTAACTAGAGTCTGGACTGCATTATATACAAATAAAAACGAAAAATTCTCATTCAGGGAAAAATCAAAAATATTGATGAATCTCTGTATGAGTACAAATCCTTTCAACAAATATACCGTGCACACAAGGGGAGGGATGTATGATTGATTGATTGATTGATTGATTCTAGTTTCAGCTTATGAGCTGTGGCCATGCTGGGGCACCGCCATTTGGTGTTGCTACTTGGTTTCACTTCATGGAGGCTTTCTAGCAACTGCTATTTGGTGCATGAGAGAGTTCGATGCAGCTGCCCTCATCTGCCCCTCCTGCCGTGAAGTTGGTTCATCTGGGACACCTGACAGGAAGAGATCCAGCTTCATTTTAAAGACATCTGTATCCACCCCATGCAGGTCTCTCAGGTTCTTCGGGAGGATATTGAAGAGCTGTGGGCCTCGGAAGCCCAGGCTATCACAGAATATTGTCCTACATCTTGATGGCAGGTTTGGAGTCCTAGGCACCACGCAGTGGCGCCCAGTTCTGGCATTTGCGTAACTCTCGATGCCAAAGTTCAGGACACTTCCCTCCAGGATCTTCCAGATGTATATTATGGCATATCTTTCCCGCCTACGCTCCAGGGAATATAATTTTAATCTCTTGAGTCTTTCCCAGTAGCTTACATTCTGCATAGAGGCTATCTTCTTTGTGTAGCTTCGTTGGGTCGCCTCAAGTTCTGTGATCAACTTGACACTGGATGGTGACCATAGCTGAGAGCAATAGTCAAAGTGGCTTAGGACAAGTGTCTTCCAGAGGACCATCATGGTTTCTTGTTCTCTTGTTCTAAAGGTTCTAAGAATCCATCCAGCCAGCCGTCTACATTTCAGTGTCAGTTTAGCAACATGTACATGAAAGGTCGCGTCATCACTCATGTGAATACCCAGGTCACGCACTGATTGTGCCCCTGGGATTGCAATCCCTCCGGGTCCAGTGTATTCATTGGGTATTGCATTCAGTTTTGCATGCTGATAGTATAAAGCTTGAAACTTTCCAGCATTGAACTGCATGCTATTCTTTTCAGCCCACTTGTATATTTCGTCCAGCTCACATTGCAGGTGTTTAGTGTCCTCAGGGTTCTGTATTGCCTGTGAAACTTTTGTATCATCTGCATAACTTGTGATCGTGGCTCTCTGCGTGGCTGAGGGCATGTCTGAGAGGGCCATTATGAACAGTAGTGGTCCCAGAACAGTGCCCTGCGGAACACCGCTCACTATTTGTGTGTTAATGGAGGTGGCCCCATTGGCTACTACCACCTGACTTCTATCCGGCCGACGGCTGATTAATTTATGAATCGTTATCATAACCATGTCGCCAGTTTTAAGACAATTAATAATTGACTCTCAGCATTATGCTACCCTGCAAATGGAGCAACTCAAAATGAGTTATTCTGCAAATAAGATCTTCGTAAGTTGCCTTAGATATGATAACACTAAAACAATTCCCGATAATATGAATTAGAATTCAAATAATGCATATAATGATTAGGCGGTAAATAAAAACGTGAAGGTAATCGCCAGGTAAATGATGTGATCTATTGCGCTAAATTCCACTTAATGAGTAATTATTTGCCGAAATACTACAACGAACTTAGTAAAACCATCTTCTATAATGACAGATATTCCTTCGTCAACACTCAGATTAGAGTAAACATTTAGCGACTATATTATATTTTAACATTCATCAGCTATCTCTTAGTGAGTACACAACGTCCACCCACCACATCTTATTGTTCGATCTTAATATAACGCAGCAACCTTCCTTGTTTTTGTTATGATAAACAACATTCTATCCGTCTTACATGTAAACGGCTTATGTTTACTCATTGAGGGAGATACGTAGGCAAAAACTAATATATTTGTGTATATGAATTTGAGTGGCATGAAAGTACCTATGTGCGTGTAATTGTGTATGTTTAAAAAATCGGACGAAGCAGGAATATGATGGAAAATAATGATTCGTATGCAAAAGTTTTTTCTTTATCTTCTAATGCATATATTCTATTATACCTCTAGTACAACCATACGAAAACAATTAGGTAACAAAGCGAAAAGTAAACCCAAACAAATCCGTACGATTACTCTAACATGCGAAATATAAATATAATTCATTTTACACTAGCAGCCAAATATTGACTACCATTATATTCAAGCATTTTCGTATGTTTGGTCCTTCTTCTGTATAGTCTGTTCAGAGTCACTCAGTTTTTCACTAATATCAGATAGGAAAAGTGACGTTCTGTATCAGATTTGTGAAACTATCAAATATATATGTATATATAAATACATACATACATACACACACAAATATATATATATATTATATATATATATACATATATATATATATATATATATATATGTATATGTACGTATATATATATATGTATATATATATCTATATATATATATATATATATTATATATATATATATATATATATATATATATATATATATATATATATATGTATGTATGTCTGTATGTATATATATATGTATGTATATATATATATATATCTATATATATATATATACATACATATAGAATATGGGGGTTTAGCTCACAGGTTATGTAAACGAATAGTGCTGTGACAGGTTAACAGGGCTCCAAGGTCATAGCCGAGACGGGTATTATGGAACCCTTGTAGATTTCCGATATAGCGGATATATAATTGTGAAGAGGACAACAAACGTTAAGGCAAGACAAATATCACAAATCATACTTTATTATTATTGAAAAAAATGCAAAGTATTACAGCTGTTTCTGGGTTATTCCACAGTATAGGATATTCCGTCACCGGGGAAAATAAGGGAAATATGAATGGTTTAGATTAATTAAACGATGACATAGAGGAGAGGAGAAAAGAAATAATGAAATGAAGAAAAAGAAAAGAAAAGAAGCATAAAAGTTCCTTGTTCAACATTCCTATAGTGTAGATGTTAGATCATAAGTCCTTAGATGCAATCCTATGTAAGTCTATGTATGGTTATAAGCTTAATATTGTAAAAATCCTGAGATTAACGTAAACCTAACGATCTTTCATAAGAGAATCGTAGCGGACGAGGCTATTAAGGGATAAGAAAAACAAAACAAATAGAAAGGAAGGTATTGGTAGGGAATCAGGAGTAAAGCAAGGATTGGTATGAAGGATAAAATAATGTATATAAATATATAATGTACAAAAATAGAGAAAAAGATAAATGAAGACATAAGAATAAATAATGAGAGAGGAGGAGGTAAATGAAGATAACGTAAAGAAAAGAAAAAAAAAACTGTGCACCCGTTTTCCTGAGAGGCGGGGGCTTATATTATGTATGTTTCAGTTATTTAAAGTGTTAGTGCTAGGAGTGTTGGATATGTTATTGCGAGCAGTGTTATTGTTTTCGTTGTGTAGGTCTATGGTTGAGTTCTATGCATTTAGATAGTAAGAGCTAAGTTTACATTTGTTAGATGTAGTGATAATATATTCTATATTTGGTGTAGAGGATAATAGATTCTATATTTGGTGTAGTGGATCTGTTAAATATAGAATTGTATTTGTGATTACGTGGGAAATTTAGGTATACTATTTTAAAGACTGCTTTAGCAAGGACCTTGCCGTTTACAGCGAACGGGTGTGTGTGCCAGTGAATGGGTCTCACGCCACTTTTATTAGGCAAATTTGGGGTTGTGTGATTCCTAGTGCATGTTAGAGGCATGTTTGAGGGTTTGATGTTAGTATTCTTAAATCGAGTGAAATGCGAGTGGGTGTTAAGCAGGCAATTATAGGAAAGTTGAACTGTGAAATTTTATGCTTCTTTTTTCTTCTTTTTCTTTATTTCTTTATTTCTTTTCTCCTGTTCTCTGAGTCATCGTTTCATTAATCTTAACCTTTCACACTTCCCTTTTTGTCTCCGATGACGGAATATCCCATACTGTGAGATATCCCAGAAACAGCCGTGAGACTTTGCATTTTTACAATAATGGTAATGTATATGCCTTGTGATGTTTGTCTTGCTTTAATGTTTGTTGTCGTCTTTAATAATTTTATATATATACTGTGTGTAGTGAATGCATTGTCGTCTAAATTACACGAGATTGAAAATTACACTAACAACTCATCTTAACAGATATATTTACCAAAATTCCATTAAAAATATCTTGAACTACTTAAGAGTAAATTTAGTTTTAAAAATCGCTATTGGCTGCAACCAACGGCCTCCAGAAGACTTTGGAATCTCCCGCAAATCTTGTGGACGGTCTTCTTGTTTAAGTTGGTGAAAGCTGTTCTTATGCTTTCCTTCAGTTCTTCTTTGGTGCTACAAAAAGTTCTGTTTGTCTTTCGCTAAACTGCTACCCTCACATAATAGTCGAGGGGCTGCGGTCGGGGCAGATAAGTGGCGAGATGAGAGGCGGGGTATGGTCTTAGAAATTGTCTGAAAGTCATGACTAGGTGCTCCGTCATGTGTGTGGCATGATGCATAGTCCTGTTGCGAGATATAGGATCTTCCAGCAGCCACATTCTTGACCCAGGGCTATACTACCTCGTCCAGGCACTTGATGTAGGCATGCGTGTTGAGTCTGAGGCCGTGTGTGAAGATTAACGGAGGTATAACGTCGCTCACTCCAAAAAGCATGATGTTGTCTGGATGTTTGTTTTTTATCCCTCTTGGTAATGTTTTGAAGACAGGGCAGGCTAACTTTTGTTCTGAGTGTTCACTATCTAATCCTGTCAGAATATTGCTCGTCTGAGAAAAAACAAAACAGGTTCGGTGGGATG
>NC_043003.1:76002892-76045392 GCF_006345805.1 Octopus sinensis | reverse complement strand
GTTTTAACAAAAGTAAAGCAGAGAGAGAGAGAGAGAAAGAGAGAGAGAGAGAGAGAGAGGAGAGAGAGAGAGAGAGAGAGGAAAGGAAAATTTCCCAAATATATGAAAACTATAGAAAGAGTTTTAAAAAACATTTCATGTTATTTTTTCCCAAAATTGTTTTTCAAAGTTGAGAAAGTCGTAAAGACTGAAAGCGGTACTAAAATGTTCTTCATGATAAAATTATTTTCGCACTTTCTACCTTATCCTATCTTCCTCTCTCTCTCTCTCTCTCTCTCTTCCTCTCTCTCTCTCCTCTCTTCTCTCTCTCTCTCTCACACCACACACACCACACACACCACACACACACACACACACACACACACACATATATATATATATAATATATATATATATATATATATATATATATATATATATATATGCAAAACGATAAGAAATGGAACAATAATAACAGTTAGAAGTGGATAAAGTAGTTTCAGCTGATTCAGTATATCAAGCTGGAGTAAATTCACATTTACTTCCTTGCAATGTATAGACATCATGAGAACGATTAAATGGCGAAGATGAATAGGAGGAGAATAGAAAGAAGTTGTAAGAAAAGGAAAGGAAACGAATAAAATATTCGTTAATTCAATAGTCTAAAATTTTTGTAAGGTCCATAATTCAATGCATCAGGTGGAAGATAGAAGAGAAGAGAGTTAGTTACATCCAAGGTCCTATAGTTAATTAGTTTAATAATTCCTGTTGTCGTAGGTTCTAACATCTGGTGCTAATGGCTAGTTGACCGCCGGTGTAATCCTCGAGGGAGTTTGTCGCAATTGGGGATATCCGGTGTAGTTAAATGGTCCTCTGTGACACTAATATATAGCCTGTAAGTTAGTTCCTGTATTTTCAATGGAGGCCGTAGTATAAGGCTAAAGTTATTATTTAAAATATGTACGAGAATGTGAGTATAATGGGCTAAGTAAAGGAACAACAGAAAGAGTTGAACACTGCGTAGAACAGCAAAGTCGATAGGGAGATTAGAGCATGTAAACTGAATCGATAGTCTAGCTATCAAATGGAATTAGATTACTGGAGAATAGTGTCCTAGCGTAGTATGTAAAATAGGTATAAATTTCAGTAATTAGTTTATAATATGGAGTGAAGTTGAGTAGTGTTCATTAGTACGTGAGAAGGTTATGATGAGTAAATAAGTGGTTAAGTAGGTTCGCTAATAACCTGTAAAATAGGGGTTAGTGATATTGAAAGGATAAATAGGGTTTAGCGGTATTTTGAGATTACGAATCTGCTTTTATGCGAATAAAAATATTTTTCTTGTATTTTCTATTCAGTGGCCAAATCGCCTCTACTTCAAAAAAGACACGAAAAAAATAATTTTTGTGTGCATAAAAGCAGATTCGTATTCTCAAAATACCTGTCCATACATACATACATACATATGCACCCATATGTGTACACTTATACTCGCTCAATTAGTTGCTTATAAGCAGACCTGAGGACATACATGCCAATATACATGTACATATATATACATACACATACAGCTGCTCAGACCATAGATGGCAGTCTCCAGCAATTTGCCAAAAGAAATTTTTCCATATGCTTGCATTGGCTGAAAATTTCGGATCTCGAATGAAGTAGTGTGTTGGAACACTTAAATAAAAAAGAATGTGTGATCTTTCAGCTATGCATAATTTGCATTTCTCAGATCCATTTACATATATCATTTATTTCTGAACGATTTTCCACTTGATTGTGTGTGACGTGCAGTTGTTCTTCAAACCCCAAATTATCTTTTGTCCATGTGTCATAGTCTTCTTTCTCAGGCACTATCTTATACACATACGCAAGCATTAGTCTTGTCTGCTTTACTCTACCCAATATAAATCCAAAACTTAAACTTTGTGTAAGATTTGTTGAAAGACAATGGAATACGGATCATGCCCCGGAAGTCATATACGTCAAATTTCTTCCTCATTCAGCCCAAGAGATATAGAATAAGCGCTTTCTTGCTCCTTTACAAAATGTACATAGTAATATAGAGATCTACAATAATGGAGGAAATTAAATTTTACTGCTGAGTAACTTCCAATGTGAATTTCGATATTTCTATGGATTAATCTCGCGAAAAGAAAATGCGACGATATACCACCGTGTTTTCAACATATTTGATTTTGTATGTGTACATAATTATATATATGTATTTACATACTTAAAACACATACATATATATATATATTCGCACACACACATACACACATACACACAAAGACAGACATATATAAATGTGTGTATGCATATCTATATATGTATATATATATACATATATATACATGCACACACACACACACATATCTATATGAATGATATTCTTAAAGCCGCAATTTACTCACACGCAGCATCTTTCAGAGTTTGTAGCTAACATTCAGTTCTTAACCAAATGAAAAACTCATAACAATTTTGAAGAGGACTGGACAATGACTACATTTTGGCATAAACAATTGAGATTTGGTACAGTAGAAAAAAACTTTACATCACAATTTGTCGTAATGTTATAGGAGAGTAAGTAATGCTTCCAATCAAGTTTAGATCTAAATGACTTTCTTTTATTTTAAAAGCAAAATATACTTATCTTAGCTTCAGCGATAGAAGAAAGCGTTAAGAATTTCATTTCTTTTTGTCTCATGCAATAAAAATGTGTATGAAAAAAGTTATGAGGTAAAATATCAAGAAAAAATATAAGTAAGGCCAAAAAATTGGACTTGAATATAATTAACATTTTTTTATTTTGAAAATTAGAGCCTCGGGCCGCCCAAAGCCCTGTGAGTGTATTTGGTAGACAGAAACTGAAAGAAGCATGTCTTATATATATATATATATATATATATATATATATATGTGTGTGTGTGTGTGTGTGTGTGTGTGTGTGTGGTGTGTGTGTGTGTGTGTGTGTGTGTGTGAGTGTGTTTTTGTATGCCTGTGGTTGTGCCTCCAATATCTCTTGACAACAAATGGTGGTGTGTTTACGTCCCCGTACCTTAGCGGTTCGGCAAAAGAGACCGATAGAATAAGTACAAGGCTTTTAAAGTAAGTCCTGGGCTCGATTTTCTCGAGTAAAGGCGGTGCTCCAGCATGGCTGCATTCAAATGACTGAAACAATTAAAAAAAAGTAAATTTTTCTTTAATATATGACTAATTTTTGTATCATTCTAATTATTGTACTAATTATGTTCTATTATTGTTATAACCTATTTTCAAATTTTTAATTATTAATTAATACTTAAAAAATGAATTTTTTTAGAGTACAAAAACTATTCTGAGTTATTTAAAAAAAGTTTAATACAAGTAACAAGTAATAGCAAACAGAAGTAATTACTTGTAATAATTTTTTTAGTTTAATAAAAGCTAATTTCTAAATCTAAATATTTTATTTGAAAATTTATCCTTAGCTACAATATTTTAAATAAAATTTTCCCGTTCTGTACTTTACCAGGTGCGATTACTTGTCCTGAACTTTTCCAAGTATAATAACTCGTCCTGTAGTTTTCCAGATTTATAATCTTAAGAATATTATTTCTCTTGCACGCATTTTCCCATGTGATGTGTGTATAAATATCTTATGTAACAAATATATATATATATATATATATATATATATATATATATACATATATGTGTGTGTATTGTGTCTGTGTAGGCGCGCGTAAATAATGCACCAACTTTATACCATGAAGCCAAAACTTACGTTTTGAATATTCACTTGAATTTATAGAGTGACCTATGCTTACATCAGATTATAATCGTGTTAAAATTACTTTATATACTATAGCTGAACAGACAGAGATCTCAACCTGCGTTCTTGAGGACGTTTGTTCATACTTATTAAATTCTTAGTTCACTCTTCGTATCTAATCTCTTAAGCATACATTCCATTCGATTCAAGATATTTTCCTACCATTCACAATACACTAATATATTATTTTACAGTAGTAAGTAGTCATGAGAGGATTAGGAAGACAAACAAGTGTAGTAGTTATTCATAATTATTGAAACGTAAATCTCCATAATATACCACGACAGTATTACTTCTTAAACAAAGGCGAGGAACTGGTAGAATCGTTAGCACACTGAGTAAAACTCTTAGTGGGTTTTCGTCCCTCTTTACGTTCTTAGTTTAAATTCCTCCTCAGTCAACTTTACATTTCATCCTTCCGGGGTCTATAAAATAAGCATTGGGACCGATGTAATCGACGGAACTCCTCCCTCGAAATTGCTGGCCTTGTGCCAAAATTTGAAACACTAGGCAGCGCGCTATCAGAGTTGTTATCTCGCTGAGCAAAATTCTTAGAAGTAATTCGTCCATCTTTACCTGCTACAAATTCCGCCAAGGTCAACATTACCTTTCATTTATTTTGGGATCGATAAAATAAGTACCATTTAAGCACTGGAAGTCAATATAATCGGAATTCCTGGCCTTGTGCCAAAATTTGAAATCACTATTTCTTCTTGTGCCAAAATTTGAAATCACTATTTCTCGTTTAACACGCAGCTGATCCTTCGAGTAAAATCTACTCTTAATACTCAATGAAATTCTAGATACGAAGGCACCAAAAATTTTATATCACACCTGAGGGAGCTGGATGGATGGAGAGCAAGAGAAAGAGCAAGCGTGTTTCAGAGAGAAGAGAGAGAGAGCGAGAGAGAAACAGAGAGAGAGAGAGAAACAAAGAGAGAGAGATTCATAATTGAGCTTCATATTTCATATCCTTTTTAATATCCTATATTTAATATCCATTTATCATTATTTTCTCTTATTCCTGTGCCATTTTGTTTATATCAGTGATCCATTTTCACATTTTTTGAAATTATTATCAGTTTAAAACTCAAATAAAGATTCACAACGAAATTATAGCCTCAACATCTTTCCTCTGTTATTTTCGTACTGTTTATATTTTTGCTATCTTTACAACTCACACAATCAGAAACGCAAGTAGTGAATTAACAGCTCTTTATCTCACTTTCCCTATCGTGAACGTCATCGACAGAATCATCACCACACTGAAGAGTATCATTAAATTCCTTTTTCTCCTCATTATCACAACGAAAGTAACGGAAATAACAACAACAACAATAATAATAATAATAATAATGACAAAAATAACAATAAAAATTCATAATAAACACTATATTTACCATCATTTACATAATAATCCTCATCAACATTAAGAATATTTTCATCAATATCGCAACAGGCAGCAATAACATCATCATTAACATTTCCATCATCAAAAAGCGTCGCAATAATAATAATAATAATAATAATAATAATAATAATAATAATAATAATAATAATAATAATAATAATAATAATAATGATAACAATCACGAAAGCAAAATTGAAATTATAACAATAGTAACAGCAATAATAATAATAATCACTATTATCAAAGCGAGTCATCATAATTATCATCACCATTTTTGTAATCAAGAACAATCACTGGAACCCTACTCTCTCTGTGACTCCATCATCAATATTTTCATTGCCAGATTTATAAGGTTTCTTTATTTGAAAACAAAATTCTATCGATTTTATTCCTAAGTCAGAAATTTTTCAAATGTTTTTGCTGATATTGATGCGCCATTACTTATTGTTGTTGTGTTGTTGTTGTTGTTGTTGTTGTTACTGTATTCGTGCTGGTGTTTTTCCTTTTTTCCCCTTCTAACATTCATTACTTTTTATTGTTTAATCGTTGTATTTGCGTTTACTCTAAAATGTATTATTATGGCAGTATCTCTTTGTTATTGTTGTTACTGTACTGATAATATTCTTGTTGTTGCTATTTTTGTCGTTGTACTTCCATTTCATTTCGTGTGTTTTATGGTTTTGCTACTCCAAATGTAATGCAGCATTCACAATTGGACAGGGCACTTCTAAGGGCAGATCCGCTACAGATCATACTGTTCCGTTGCTTTAATTTGCTGCACCGCTGAGTGGAACAGCTAAGCCCAATCTAACAGTAGGGGAAACACAATTTATTGGAATAGACAAAAGAAAAAAAGAAAAACATGTAATCTAATTTATTTAATAATAATGGCAAAAATATCAAATAAATGAACAATAATTTCAATGATAATAGTAATAAGAGCAATAAAAACAATAAAAATAATGCTACTGATAAAAATGCTAACGATGATGATAATTATGAATAACATGACGATACTGATGATATAAATGGAAAAACTATTCAAAGATACATAATGCAAACATTAGTATGATAATGATAGTGACTTCTAAAACGCCACTAGGTGGCTAGGGTATAAGTATTTGAACCTTTCAGAGATGTCTTTAATGTCGAGCAACGATTGAATTTGAATATAGGAAATAAAAGTAAGCAAATAAAAACTTCAATAGGTTATGCCAAATAATTCTTTACAACGCACATACAGGAGATGAACAAAATAATGGAAACACTGTGTTAAATGGAATTTATTATGATGTAATAAGGAGTTGGTCCAGCATTAGAATTAATTATGGTATTAATATATCGAGGAAATTAGAGTGGTTGTTTGGAAAATCATGAGTCAGTCTTCAAATAAATGCTTTCTTTATTTCTACGAACGACAATTGCGGAGGAAAGCGGGTCCTCAATTGTGGCTTAAAAATATACCAGAAATGTTCGATTGCATTGCATTCCAGCTACAGCGGGAGCTAATCCACGTAGTCTACTGTCAACCGGTATTGGTTACCACTGTGGTTTTCGTAGCAATTTTGAATAACATTCACTTTGTGATTGATGCCTCGTCATTCTAGCTGATTGTACAGCCATCAAGTAACAATTTTTGTACTATAGAATCTATATGATCAGCCGAAGCATTCAGATATACTTTGGCGTCAACTCTGATGTAGAGAAGTGCTAAAGGGAGTAGAGAAATATGAGATATTGCTGCTCAAATCACCACGGAAACAGTTACCTGTTTTACGGAAGAAGCTAAATGGTCTGTATCGAAGGGTTCTTTGGCTGTTTCTAGATATAAACTCGTATCGAAAACGGTAAAAGGTGAATGAATAATTATCAAAGATGACATTGTTTCATATTGTCTCATAATCCCTTCTAATTGTATGGACACTATATTTCAACTTATGATTGCTGTTAGAGAGTATGGTAATTGTTATTTAGCTCAGGGTGCTTACGACGGGCTATTTTCACTAACACAGGGCTCGCAGGTGACAGTATCATTTATGAGCACATGAGTTATACGCTAACTACGTCGTGTTTTGTGCTCGGATATCGCAATAATTAGACAGGATCGTAGAATGTAACAACTAGCATGAGCAGGAAATCGTGCTGAAGATGGCTACTCCGTAAAGAAATGCGAGATATATCCAGAAAAGAAAACGAGAAAAAACAAGACGAAAATATCAATAAAATTTTAATGGAAAGGTCTATCAATGTCATGTCATATCAACCTGTTCAATAAAGAATTTTATTAATGTAGAGTGTTTATGTCTAAGAAAACAAAAACCATCCTAGTCGTGTTTAGCCTAAGGGGCATGGCTAAAGTGCGATATACTGTACGTGTAATCAGGTGAGTGGGGTGACCTCTAGTTCGATAAGAAAAACATGTTGAGATAAATAAAACGCGTGAACATTTCTGGTTTCGAGTTTAAGAATTCGGTGAATTCATCGTTCTTATAAGGACGTGTGTTCATTCAGCACTTACCTGATTCATTAATGTATAGCCTAGCGTAGTCTACGATGCCCCCTTTGTTGATGGGTGGTGTACTGATGTTCCTCATATTCCAGATATGGCTTACTTTCTTAGGGCATTTGCTTTTGTTTAAATGCTAGAAAGAATTCTAGTGATTGGCATAACATGGTTTGAAATCACTCTCGCACAGTCCAGCGGATTTTTTTGGTTGCTTTATTCAGTGGAACAGAGACGACTTGGGTTTCCTAGATGACGGAGATAAGTAAGCATATCTGGTCTAGTGGGAGAGTACTTTTGTAGTTTCATGTGATTATATCGGTTGGCTTACATTTTTCAAATTAAGACCACAGTTGTAGTTGGCTTACATTTTTCACATTAAGGCAACAGCTGTAAAAAACT
Organism: Octopus sinensis; assembly: GCF_006345805.1. Taxonomy (NCBI): domain Eukaryota; kingdom Metazoa; phylum Mollusca; class Cephalopoda; order Octopoda; family Octopodidae; genus Octopus; species Octopus sinensis. The sequence goes on along the minus strand of NC_043003.1, from coordinate 76,037,277 downwards.
TTCACAAAACATTTATTGAAAATTTTCTTTATATTTTTAAGTGAATATCCTTTAATGTTTATATATCTACTATATTTTAACCATTAACAATAGGATGCCAAGTGCAGAAATTTGGAATATTGTTAACGTAATTTCCGCTAAGTCAATTAACAGACCGGCTCCATTATATATTCCATTTAGTCATCTCCTGAAGTTGTATGCCAGCGTTAATTGTCGTTTAGGGCAAAGATACATGGACAGCATTAGTGTTCAGGGGTTACAATATTATCCTTAACTTAAACTGCACCGTGAATCTATTTCAAAGAAAGCTTAATGTTAATCTGCATGAATTATATCTACAAATGAAAATGGTTTTTTTATAGATAATGTAATGTAAGCAGGATCAGTGCATTAGCAAATAAGATAAATAATTGCATTAACACACGATCGACAACAATAAGAAATGCACAGGTAATTTTTTTCTTTTTTACTTGTAATGTAACCAAATAAGGAATAACAGCGCTCATGGTTTTTCCATTGGCTCTATTACAGGTGGGCAAAACCTGAAACAAAGCAAAACTTTTCATATGCTACCAAGAAGGATCGCCATCGAATAGGATAAATATCCTCAAATAAGAATTCTATGCAACAATCTAGATTCATTTAAAGTACCAAATACTATGTAGTGATGTAAAATCAGCCGACAGGTTATGTACCCAACTTATAAAATTGGTATAATCTCCCTCGAACAATTTTAGTGTTGCTAAGTGTCTATGGAGCATACCATTTAGAAGTTATGGTAAAATACAAGCAACGTGATGTTGCATTTCACTCAGTAATTTTCCTTTCAAAATAAAAAGAATGTAAAAGGGAAATTTTGAAAATAATGATGAAGAAAAAAGAATTCATAGTAGATCCTACGAAACACCATTGCTTGGCTGACTGTTATGCCTCTTAAACTTGTATGAGCTAAGTATAAACTGCAGTAAAATTGTGTGGTCAGAGAGTAGGAAGAGATGCACAAAGAGATTAAGAATGCACAGATAATAAAAGCAGAGAGTTACATCGATTGATATTCATTGCAAAACACATCATGCAGGAACGAAAGCTTTTGCATCATTGAAATACCTGCTTTAAAAGTACACGCTAAGAATCCCTTTCAAAAAATATAAACAAAAGCACATTCACACATACATACACACACGCACACAGGCAGAAAATACAAAAACTATCAACACCCTTCACCAAACAGCAAGATAGGAATAAAAAGGGATATCAATATTTAAAAAAGTTTTATAGCTTTATTTTTATTGTCAGTTTATCGGATTTATATATCTTTTTATTCTTACTATTCTCAAAATTCGAAAATCTAGAATGTAAAATATTTTATAAGAAAAGACGTTTTGAACTAGAAGTGGAATTTGAAAAATGCAGTAAGAATAAAATATATGATTTTTCATCTTTACATCTCAGTGAATCTGTGGATGCATTTATTTTTGCATAGTATAGTTTGTCGATGTCTTCTAAGTTCCTTCGAGAATTGGCATCGTTAGGCAGAATATTAACGACCACTACTTAAGAATTCTGGAAGTCACAGTCAAACTTTTCATTAAGAATCTGTCTTCCTCTTTCTAGCTGTCTATCTGTATATGTGTGTATGTATATATATATATATATAATATATATATATATATATATATATATATATATATATTTATATCAGGTCGCTTTCGAATGCTAATGGTAACATGTAACCCAGTACAACATGTTGTATGGTCGGGTCGTTGGCGACTAAACTGACAATCCAACCAAGCTTGCTTGGTGAGGAGGGTGTTTATTGGACACCCTGCGAGATGAAAAATAAAACCCGTCAAATGGCGGAAGAACTCTTGAGAGTCAACGGCCATCCAATAAATGTCTTATGGCTGTATCATACGAGGAGACATAGAAATAATCGGACTGAATATCCGATCGCGCGGTTAAACCATTGGGAGCGAAGGACTCCTAGCCTTTGTTAGGCATCCTTCTAGGAGAAGGTTACTCAAGACATAAAATCTGCGGCTCAGTGGTTACCGATGATGTTGACTTGTTCTTCTTTTCGGATTATGGCTGCTGTTGCTTAGTGAATGGGATTGACTCAGTGCACAGCCTTTCCTCACTTTAAAAAAAATCTTCTTGCACAGGTATTGCACGATAACAAGATTGATTAAGCTTCGTCCAATGGCCATACTCGATAACGAGGGGGCAGCCACCATATATATATATGTATATATGTGTGTGTGTATGTGTAAATATATAATTATGTACATATATATGTATATGTATATATATATATATGTTGGTTGGTTGGCATCCTTTTTGTCTCGGGAGACAATGAAGTTGCGCATCAAGTAGTCTAGTCCGGCTTTTACATTTCATGTCCTGATATATATATATATATATATATATATATATATATATATATATAATATATATAATATATATATTATATATATATATATATATATATATATATAGTTGGAATTTACAGAAAAACAAAAGATGAAGACAGGTGTATGTCAACCACAAGCTGGTGTAATAGTTTAACTCTCGGGAAGGTGAGAATGTCTTTTACGTTTCGAGGCTATATATGTGTGAGTGTTGTATGTGTGTATCTGTGCATATATATATATATATATATATATATATATATATATATATATATATATATATATGCGTGTGCGCCTGTGTCAGTGCATGTGTATATGCGCGCGCGCGTGTGCTTGTGTGCATGTATACATGCGTATGGATATGTGGTTTTGTATATGATTATGTGTTGAAGCATATATGATATTGTGTAAAAGTTATAGGATTATCTCTCATATAGATGCTGACCTAGGGTGTGTGTCCTGTTTTGTTTCTGTTGTTTTGTAAATAATTATAATGCCTCAAAATACAAAAAAAAAATGTGATGAAACTTATTTCACTTGTGACCCTCACTTATTTTATTCTGGTTCAGTACAGGAGGTATTCATCATTCTATGTATCGTTTAGTTTTAAAATTGCAACATTTGACTTCTGAAGATTTGAGCGCTATTTACTAATAATCAGTGAGTAGTTTTTTTCTTGTGTGGCTAGCCGAAGTTTACAGTGCGGTATACAGTACATATTTCTAAATCATTTATATTTCACATAATAAAGCTTCAGGCTTCGGCAGCTAAACGTCCCTCGTTAAAACTGCCAATCCTTCTTCCCGCGTATGTTTACTCACAAATAACACCAATTTTATTTTATTGGTAGCCAACGATATTTTGTAGATTTTCTTCTTAAATAATTAATTGACAAGTACATATAACAAAAACAAGCAACAACAAAAACACATAGCTAAGTGTACGTGCAGTATATGTCACTAAACAATTCTACATGCTTAAATAAGCATTTACAGCGATCACTTGCCATATCGCATTTCACCTATCGCACCCTCAGTACATCGAGGATTTTTCTGGCTAATATATGTAAATTTATATCGCGGACTCCGCAGTATATCGCGGGTTTCTGCGGCTGAAAATCATTTATTTATTTATTTCTGTTGTAAAAAAGCATTTCACGACTAGAAATTAAGGAATTAATAAATAAAAATACAGTACAGTACTGCACTAGATAACATACCCATTAAAATATATTAAAAGAAAATACTGTACGGAAAACGAAACTCGAGAGGCGAGTGTGTAGTGTTGTTTTGCATTTATGAGAAAGTAAACGCAAATTATATAAATGATATACAATATACATGGTTCCGGGTTCAGTCCCACTGCGTGGCATCTTGGGCAAGTGTCTTCTACTATAGCATTGGGCCTACCAAACCCTTAAGAGTGGATTTGGTAGACGGAAAGTGAAAGAAGCCCGTCACATATATATACGTGTATATATATATATGTGTGTGTGTGTGTATACGTGTGTATATGTTTTTATATCTGTGTGTGTCCCCCCAACATCACTTGACAACCGATGCAGGTGTGCTTACGTCCCCGTAACTCAGCGGTTCGGCAAAACAGACCGATAGAATAAGTATTAGGCTTAGAAAGAATAAGTCCTGGGGACGATTTGCACGACTAAAGGCTCCAGTATGGCCACAGTCAAATGACTGAAACAAGTAAAAGATTATACATACAGTACTGTTTCTACTTCGCGGATCTTATATTGTGTGGTGTTTTAGATTGTAATACCCTCAATATTCGAGGGATTACTGTATATGCTCTAAAATATGTATCGATAGAAAAGACAGAATATTAAAGTTTTCTAAGAAGAATTGCAGAAAACTTATAAGTACTCAATAACAAGAAATTCATATGGTTTCTAAAATGTTTTCCACTGGTTCTATGGTGTACAGTATTGAAAAATTCATCTCTCGTTTCCCTAACATTACCTTTAAAGAAAGAAACAGATTAATATATACACACACACGCATATATATATATATATATATATATAAACAAATCAAATTGCGATAAAATAAAAATAATTATAATCGCTGGTATTACTAACACAAGCCATATATTTTTCATATATCAGTACATTAAGGCGAAATATGTGCTAGGAATACAGAAGCTTGATAAATTAAGTGAAATGAAGATAAAAACATTTACTAAACCGGTAATTCTCAGACTGCAGTTTCTTTCTTTTCAGCAATAAAGATAATTTATTTGCCCAGGGAGAATTCTTCAGTGAGACCCTGTTTTTCTGGGATCCTAACTCACTAGAAGCATGTGCGTCTAATGAATTACTCTCCCTAACTAATCATATCACTGCGCAGACTCCGAACGTCCCGACAACACTAGGGAATTCTGGTATATCGCCTGGCGCTCATAATTTATCGAGAAATATGTAAACAAATCAAATTGCGATAAAATAAAAATAATTATAATCGCTGGTATTACTAACACAAGCCATATATTTTTATATATCAGTACATTAAGGCGAAATATGTGCTAGGAATACAGAAGCTTGATAAATTAAGTGAAATGAAGATAAAAACATTTACTAAACCGGTAATTCTCAGACTGCAGTTTCTGCATACATATATATATATATATATATATATATATTATATATATGTATATATGTATATGATGTATGTATGTATGCATGTATGTATGTATCTATATATACATATACAAGTATACCTGCTCAAATATAAACTCGCATGAATATGAATATACATGGAAATAGAAAATACTTAAAAATACATACTTTTGAGTTCATATGTGTGTTCGTGCGCGCGCACCCACATACACACACACACAAACACACGTGCCTATATCTATACATTTTGTATATGCAATTTTCAGATTCAATATCTGAAAGCGGCATATAAGTGTCGATTGATTAATCTCTATAATAAATGACTTCAGAAACGTACACTTGGATGTAATACGACAATCATTACATAGCCGATAGTATAATCACGCCAGAAAAAAAAACAGAAATTTATCTGTTGTGAATTACCAATTACCTAGTATGTAAATTACCTAGTATGGAAAATTAGAACTGCATTAATTCTGTAGAACATTGTATGTATAGCAGGTAAGAATTTTATTAAAATTATTTTTATATTATCGGTGACAGAAAGAATGAACGAAAATAAAGGTGGTTATAAGTACAGTGAGGTGTCTAGGGAAAACAAGAAATGCGACATCTACATAGGTAACAATTCTAGTCATCCAAAATCTAAAATATGTAATCTATAAGGAATATTAAGGAATATTTCTCTTAAAATAGCCTAACTTACCTCAAACATAGAAACACTTAATAATAACCCTGAATATGATAATGGTAATATTTGGAATGAGGTTCTGACGATAAGATGCAATTTATCATTTCATATAAACCAAATACCTCTCATTGATTTAAATATGCTCTAAACATAAGAATACTAAACAAATTAATAACTATAACACCTCTTTAATGTCTAAACGTATGAATATGGGAGGTAAACGCGGAAATGATAAGAGAAATGTAATTACATCAAATATTAACAGCAACACTAACATTGTGACTACAGGCGGATGTGATTATAAGAATAATAAAAGCACAAATATGCCTAAAGAAGAACTGATGAATCCACGAAAAGCCGCAAAAGATTAATAAAACTGTACAGATGGAAATACATATGCATAAATATCCATGTATGTATGCATGTATGTATATATTTATGGTTACATATATATACTTACATACATATGTATATAAATACACATACACACACACACAGACACACACACATATATAAAACTTTTAGATGTTTCAGCTATTTGACTGCGGCCATGCTGGAGGATCGCCTTTACTCGAAGCAATATCAACATATCAACATCGGTTGTCAAGCGATGGTGGTGGGGACATATACACAGAAAATACATAAATACACACACACACATATATATATATATATGTATACGAAAGGCTTATTTCAGTTTCCGTCTACTAATTCAGTTCACTTGCCCAAAGTGTCACGCATTGGGACTGAACCCAGAACTATATGGTTAAGAAGGAAGCTTCTTACCACACATTCATATATGCAAGCACACCCACATACCTATTTATAGATATGTATATATTTTTTAATAAGTGGTTGATTCGGCTCATCAAACGAACCTATCTTATGCAAGAATGATGAGTTAGATTCCTCTGACGTGCCCTCGAAAACGTAAGTTGCATGGAATGTATGTCTCTGTGTGCACGCATGCTTGCCTGTGTGGGTGTGTATGTACGTGCGTGTGTGTGCGTGTTGCATATGTATATATATATATATATATATATATATATATATATATATATATAATATATAAAATGCATAGATAATATATACATACACACACACACATATATATACATATATTGCATACACACACACACACACACACACACACACACACATATATATATATATACATGTGTGTATAATATTTCATCATCTTCATCATCGTCATCATCATCATTATTCCGAACGGTCATCTGTCGAAGTCATCTCCTGTTGAATGGAGCTGGCTCCACACTCTGGTACTTGTACCATGTTTTGGCTTCCTTTTATGTGTGGTTGCCTTCTCTCCGCTAAGCATTTTATAGAGATTATCTGCTATGTTTTGCGTGCCATTAAGACAAAAGAGGTTGAATAAAAAGTCTAAAAAATTATGAATTCTCTGCCCAGTTAGAGCATACTAACTATATTTTGTTAGGCCTGCAAGGGAAATATGTCGCATTCTTGTCTCTTTGTTGAGGCACTAGTCGACTAGCACCAGCATAGCTACCGGGTGCTTTTTGATAAATAATCAGATAATAAATGTATACACTCCATCTCTAGCTTCCTAACGGTTATTATTCTGGTTTCCACAGAAGAACAGTGCTATTTAACCGCACAGTGTCAGCAGGTCATAAATTTAACTTCTCTTCGAAATAGAAGACGAAGCAGGCCTAAACATAAAGTTAATGTGTTCATTAAGTCGACATTTCCTTATAGTTACAAGGCAGATATACAAATACCACGTCTCAAACATGAGTCGTCATTTGCTACAGCCACTTCTCAGAAATTCAGCAAAATAAAGTATAGAAAATGGTGAAAATAAATCAAACTGACATTGCTATCTAAAGAACATAAAAACTATAAAACATAAAAACAACTTAAGCGTAGCAAAGAAAACTTATGAAATATATAATCGAAGAAATTAGTTACAAACACATAAATCAATGAAATATGGAAAAAATGATATCTAAAGGAAAAACCAACTCCTGTTTCACGATGTAAGAAACACAACAAAATCAACGGAATACATTTCCTCAGAAGCACTAAATATATAATTTAATTAAAGAAGAGAAACTAGACTAGATATCGCCATGTCTAAAACATAAAAGGAGTAATTAAATGAAGTTATCGTAGCGAAAATTCCTATCGCATATAGTATCCACGTTGTATACTGAAATTTAGAAATAAACTCTAGATCCCAACGTGTCCCAACTCATTTAAGATATCATTCAAGTCACCCATATACATACAACCCATCTCGGGCTATACATAAAAAATACACACAGAGATACACACATACATTTGCATGCACATACGCACTTACATATGTTTATATGTGGCTAAGAGGCTACATTTGGAAATGTAAATACTGCCTTACATCTTCCATGATAAAATTCTGAAAGTCTCAAGTATTTTCTCTGTACACACACACACACACACACACACACCACACACACACATATATATATATATATATATATATATGTATATATATATATATATATATATATATATATATATATATATATTATATATATATATATATATATATATAATATATATATATATGTATATATATATATATCACCTTAGCAAGTGTCTTCTCCAATTGCCTCGGTCCGACCTAAGCTTTATGACTGGATTTGATTGGATTTATGAACTGAGAGAAGCCTTTCGTATATATATATGTGTGTGTCTGTGCCTCTGTGTGTATATGTGTGTGTGTGTGTGTGAGTTTGTGTGTGTGAATATATGTGTGTGTACGTGTATGTGTGTGTGCGTGTGTGTGTGTGCGTGACTTTGTTATGTATATACACACACACGCACATATATATGTGTGTATATGTTTGTGTGGATGTATGTCTATGCATCTTGTATACTATATATACATGTAATGTGCAATACAAATATCTACCCCACTCATCCTCGGCATCATGATCATTTAAACTCCGTCTCCTTTATCTGCATGTATTGGACAATTTGACAGGGTCCAAATTTGTAACGGACTGCATCAATCTCCAAGTGTCTACTAGAGTACGGTTTCCATCGATGGATGACCTTTCAAAGGCCAAATATTTTACAGAGATTAATGAGTGCTCTTCTCTTGACACATGCATTAGTGAGGTCACTATGTAACTCATAAGCCAAAGAAATGCCTCGTCGATTGAATATAATTGTAGTATTGAGGCAGATTCGCCAGTTCCTTATTGTAGAAGGACAGTATATATGTATGAGCTTGTTTGAGTGTATTTGTATGCAAGTATGTTTGCATGTATCCATTTATACCATATGTATATGAATATATATATATATATACATACATATATATATATATATTATATATATATATATATATATATATGTGTGTGTGTATATATATATATATACATATATATATACATATTCATTTATTTGATCACATATATGTTGGAGTGTTAGCGTCTATGGTTGTAGTATGTTATCTCACGCACACCCTTGCCCTTCCTTTTTATTTCATCTCATATAGAGACACTTGCTTCTGTGAACGCATTCATCTGTTTGTCTTTGTGCATTCATAAATTACGTGTAACATAGTTTAAGTACCAAACAACCGTTACTGATTTGATTTCGATATATGCAGAAAACTTTATGCAAAGTGAGCATTGATTCATTCCAGTAGTCACAACACTCTTAGACATTCGTATACAAAAGGGCGAAAGGAAGATGGAGAGACAAGGGGTGGGGAATGAAAGAGCATCAGGGAGAGAGAGAGAGAGAGAGAGAGAGAGAGAGAGAGAGAGAGAGAGAGAGAGAGTGAAAGTTTGGTAGAGGGTGATAGATTTTGAGAGAGATAGATTCTGCTATACATACGAACAGTGGCCTATAACCATAGAAAATTTCATACAAAGTTTACAAAGTAATAAGTTCATATATGTTTCTCTGTTTGGATGATTATATGCATCTATATAAGTTTGTATACATTAGTGCACGCATGAACGACTGTTTGTATAAAAGCAATGTAATAACAAACAAATTCAGGACTACATAGAATATATTTCGAAATAATATTTGTAATGCATATACGAATACAAACACGGATGTGAGTGTGTATTGTGCGCATACATACTTACATACGCGTGTGTGTGTGTATATATATATATATAATATATATATATATATATATAATATATATATATATATATATATATATATAAATATACATATATATTTACACACATACATATACATATGTGTATGAGCATGTGTGATGTGTGAGTGTGTGTGTGTGTGTGTGTGTGTGGTTATTTATGTATATACCTACTTATAAGCATGCTTATATGTATGTAGGCATATGTATAGCTATCAATATTCATATATGCAAATCCAGATTTATATATATGCATATATTTATAGGTACATGTTGTGTGTGCATGTATGTGTATGTGGTGTATGTTTATGAGAGTGTGTGTATGTGTGTGTGTGTCTGTCAGTCTGTCTCTCGGTCTGTCTGCAAATACATACACATAATGCACCCACCATAAAAAAAGAATAATTCACAAACGAAGGTTACTCTCGAACTGGAAATTATGAGCTGCGAGAACCCGGAAAACTTAATGATAAAGATCAACTTCGGAAACTTTTGGTTAGAAACAAAATATGAATTTCTTATTCGCTGGTAGAGTAAAGGTTAATAAAAGAAAATGTAACAGTACATCAACACTTTTTTTGTAATATATAATTTTTAAGAAGAAGCATAAGCTGCTACCCATGTGTTCATACACACAAATGAAGACGCACATATGCACTCAACCAGAGACGAACTTAGAGGCGTGCACACACCACACATATGCATCCATCCATCCATTCATCCATCCATTCATGCATACATACATACAAACATGCATACATACAAAATTCCCTGTTGTTGATGTTGAAATTCCAATGAAGCAGCCTTGGATCTAAGTTAGAAACCAGCTCTTTCTTTATTGGCAGGAAATCTAGAAATAAAACTGAACAATGATATACACAAAAGAACTGGTGCCTATAACCCAACCCTCGGACAATTCAGAGAGAAGAAACATTGTGTTTCATGATACTACTAATCTTATTCACAGTTATTCGTTTGATATTTTAATCTCGAACAGATTCTAAGAAAACTATGCGTACACGTGCACTCTCCCATAGAGTGACACGGCCAAAGAACACAATAGAAAGTTCAAGAAGCAGTAAAAACCATACTATTTGCCTGGTGAGAATTTGTAAACCGATGACAATAGAGAGGACTTCTTTACTTAATTATGATACTGATGTTTTTCTTACTGAATCAACATAAGGATTCCAGCCATCTAGCTCTGGGGTGCTCTAAATTAGTTATTTGTTACTTTAATGTAAATAGAATGAACCCTGAGGAATTGCTTTGAAAATAAACTAAAGTATCTTGCCAATTAGGACTTTTTAAATTGTTTTTTCTTCGATTTTAAGATTAATAGTAATAAAAATGGCTTTTTCCAATGAATAAATATATTCTCATGCGAAATATTCGCCATCAGTACTATAAAAGCAATATGTGCTGTCCTGGTGGCTAACTGAAAGTTATGTGTCCGATTCAGTTAGTCTAGAATCTGAAGATATTTTATATATTTACAACAGAAAAATACCTGGAATACTACTACATATAAATTCTCTCTCTTCACTTGACAGGAACCAATGTACCAAAATTTAAATGACATGCCATGATATAGTTTTCCCAAGCAGTTTATCCAAGCTTAAAATTTCCCGTCATTTTGAACTTATTAACAAAAGCACACTATATGTGTCTCTACACCATCTAATCGTTCTTCTAGATGGAGCAACCAGATATGTGAAACAAATCCCATAAATGGTATGGTAAATAAAATTGTTCCACATACCCCTAAACTGAAGGAAGGTCATAAAGAGTAATACTTTGATCATGTCCACGCTAATGTGCTTAAAAAATGGATTTCAAAGCATGAAGATCATCTTGGGCAAGTTTCTTACACCTTGCGTCTGTTGGACCAAAAGCTGGTCAGTGAAAAGGAATAAACAAACACTGTACGATCGTCGAATGGATGGTTTCTGCAATTTCACGATTTGTTACTGTTCCCACTTTGCGATGCAAATTTTACTTGAGAATCTCGTAAAGTTAAACGTACCAATGAATTACACATTTTTTCATTAAATGAGTGTATGTTAAATCAATCAAATAACTGTGGGATCGTCGTTAAATCCGACAGACGATCCATCCTTTATACCTGCTGCACAAGATGATGTGGGTATGTGTAACAATAATTACAAACCATTAAAATGAGTGCAATCGCAACTTTTTTTTACGAATCAGTATTTGCTGTAGAATGTAAAAAGAATGAAGCTGTACCTTGATAACGAAAACGGATTGAAAATATAAAAAATGGGAAAAGAGGTTAGTAGTTCTTTCATGTTACCAATTCAGAAATTTAAGTATGAAACATCTTAAAATTTTCTGTTGATTTCATATGCATGGTGCAACGATCTCTGTCGGAAGCAGAGCTGTTACATTCTTTCCTTTTACCTAAATCGTATCGTGTGCGTATGTGGAAGTCTGGTCCAAGCACCTAACTTTTTAACTCATTTACCAACGATCGGAGAGGCAAACAATGATTTTGTTATGATTTGAATTCAGAAGTGTCAATGTACGTAACTAAATGCAAAAATACATTTGTCTACCACTTGTTGGGTTTATGTTTTGAGTATGTGTGCTTTATTGACAATTCTCGTTGTATGTTAAGTGAAGAGGGTTGTTAGGATTCCATCAAACAAACTTATTTAAATCAATATAAAATAGTCTGCGATGATAGATTCTGACAATTTATATTAAGAAACGCATACATATATGGATGCTCTTGTTCCAGGAGAAAATTAATTAAGAAATATGCAGCGTTATATATAGTGGTATATATTACTTCATCGCACTTTAGAATGACTTTACTTCTAAACAAAGTATTATTAATCATAATCAATTTCAAGAAGTTTCTATAAAGTGGTCCACAAAGCATTAACTTAGTGGCGGATATTCCAATGAATTTGCTTACGGAAGTAGAATATATATTGGATTCTTCTCTGTTCTTCGATGAGATTATTAATTCAAACGCTTTTATATCGTATAGAAATAATAAACAAACAAAAATAGTGAATTTAAGAACTGATCGTAGGAAATTCCAATCTTCTCCGCTCAGATCCTCGTGATGTCTTTACGATGTATAAAGTCAAATTAATTTAGAAGAATATCACACCACCGTACTAGAGCACAAATCATATATACGCACAAAATGCACACACACAATGCAAACACACACAATGCACACATACACACGTATATACTTGTTGACACACACACACACGCACACTCATAAATACGTGCATATCAATTTTACATCCATAGCTATGAGACGAACAAGATGTAGTTTGTTTTCTTTGAGGGCTTCCATGAGGACTGTAGATGACGTGATTTTGCTAGATATCTAACAGCAAGGAGTGAGGGATACCCGAGTAGAGGGTGTGGTTGCAAAGAAAGTATGAGTGTTCGTCATACCAAAGATAGTTGAGTTAGAGATAGTAAATATAGATGTTAACAGAAGTGATGATATATAAATGGTCATTAGGAAGTGTTTGGTGGTTGTTAACTATAAAGATAGAAGTGAGCGAGCATCATATAGTTGAAGGTAACAGCAACCACCACCTTCAAATATATATGTCACCATCTTCCACCCAACGATCACCAATGCATCCTCTTGCACCTCATTTTTCACAGCATATATATGTAACTACAAACACCACCCTAAATACACACAGATATAATATGAATGAGCAGACAACGAAAGATTTGCCATTCGGCATAGCTGATAGGAGTTGCCTATATTTTTAAATAAGAGTTTGGCCCATCTCCGTATTACTTAAAGTTACATGGGCGCGTAGGACGAAGCAATCTCATAACAATTGGAAGAAGTTTAACGTATTTGATTCTAATTGAAGATGGCTACTTGAATTTAGCCCTCTGTTTTTGCCAGTTCAGCTCTCGTGAGATTAATACTTTGGAAAATACAAAACACTTATTACTTGCTCTTATCTATATATATATATATATATATATATATATATATACATATGTTTCTGTGTTTGTCCCCTCACCATTGCTTTACAACCGATGTTAGTGTGTTTACGTTCCCTTAACGTAGCATCTCGGCAAAATAAACCGATAGAATAAGTACTAGGCTTAAAAAGAATAAGTTCTGGGGTCGATTTCTTCGACTACGGGCAGTGCTCCAGCATGTCCGCAGTCAAGTGACTGAAACAAATAAAAGAGTAAAAGAGGAAAAGAATACGCACACAGACACACAAATATTCAGCCATATATATATATGTATATATATATATATACGTATATATATATATATATATATACACATATATACATGCATACGTACTCACACACATGCACATATATATATATATTATATATATATATATATATATATATACACACATATATACATGCATACGTACTCATACACATGCATATGTATATAGATATAGATATAGCCCTACACGTATACGTATATATCCATGTAGAGGCCACATATACATGCATATATACAAGTCTATACTTATATGCACACAAAATTACACATATTTCATTGATTTCATGAAATGCATAACCAATATATAACATTAAACATTTAATCAACGGGATATGCGACAACTAGTTTGTCTGATTAAATTCGTTTCAAATTCTTAAAACAAAACCCGTAGGATACTTTGGAAAGTATAACCCTGCTGAGAGCAATCGAGACAGTGGAATATTCGAACATTTATCAAATTATATCTCGTTTAGTATTTATTTATTTATTACACATCATCCTTACATGGTCTCCCTTAGGTTCCTTTGCATGATCAATATTTACCAACTCTGTCCACTAGTTTACCTCTTCCTCTCCCTCTCCCTCCCTCTCTCTCTCTTCTTCTCAGACTATGTCTCTACCTGTATGTCTTTCTATCTGTCTGTTTGTCTGTCTCTCTCTCTCTCTCGCTCTCTCTCTATCTACCTATGTATCTATCTATCCATCTATCTATCTATCTATCTAGTTCATCTATTCATCTATGTATTTACCTATTTATTTATTTATTTGTGTATCTATTCATCTATGTATCAAACAATTTATCTATTTATCTATCTTTATCTATCATACATATGTCATTTGTCCTACCTACCCATCGGTGTTGCTCGGTATGGGTATCATTAGAAGACAATCTTGAGAGGAAAGATAAAATTTACGTGAACAACATAATAGAAGTTACTCATGCGCGCAACACAATCACACCCATATGTACTGTGTCGACAACACACACACACACACACACACACAAACATACAAACATCCACTCAAGTGTAGTTAATGTACTCAAGCTCACGTACGGACGACATTGGTCCAGTATGTTAATAATAGATATAAAAATTCCTTGTTACACTTTTGTAGAAATGATATCGATTAATATGGGACGTTTAATAGTCACCACTATTCCACCCTCAAAGAGATCGTATAGGAACAGTTATGTATAAAATCAACTCCATATATATATTTATATAGTGACGTATATTTGCCATTTAAATATGGCTAACCCCTAAGGGTGGATGCTACTGTAGCTTGTAGCCCCAGGAGGACACCTCCTCCAGCTGGCTTTGACACCTATTCCATCTGGCTTGAGAACACTTTCTAAAGCCAGCTGGAGGAGGTGTCCTCCTGGGGCTACAAACTACAGTAGCATCCACCCTTAGGGGTTAGCCATATTTAAATGACAAATATACGTCACGATGTGTTGCAGCTACTGTTTATAACTCGCTCTAAGATTTATTATTGCTTATTATACACACACACACACATACATATATATATATACACATACATATATACATAAATAAATAAATAAATAAACTTTAATATGAGAAGGCTATTTCAATAGGCTTTCTTGCAAACCGCTGTAATTGTTTCAACTCATCATTGTGAGATGATAATTGCTGAATGTTACATAAATTATATGCAATATTGCATTGATAGGTGTCAGCAATAGCTGTATACATGGTCATCAATAAAGAAGCATGTTTAAAACAGCTATAGCGAACCCCAACTTATTTGCTTTATATTTTACACCATATCTGGAACCGTCCCTACGTTGGGTATGGAACTTAGAGTGGACCGTGAAACTGCATACCGGAGTACGAAAGTAAGTGATCGACATGTACACGTATATTTACATAGACGAGTATATTGATCTGTTCATCTGCATGCGTATGTAAGTGGTAGGACAACTCCGTATAAGTATTGATATAGACACATACATACACATATATACATACATACATTAAAACACACACACACACACACACACACATATATATATATATATACATATATATACTCTACCGGTGGTCTGAGTAGATCCAGTGCATGTGAACTTTCTCCCACACTCTATATACAATGTAAGAGAGCTGGTGTACTCCTCTTCCTTCATTACGTAGATTACTGATACTTTGAGCATCAGGATTAGACTTGGGATGGATAATGAACTAGATCCCTGCTGCATTCTGCGGCAGGTGAGATTTGGACTCAGAATGTAGAGAGCCGGAAGATATACCGCAAAGTATTTCTGGAGACTATTTTATCACTCTCGCTGCAGAGCAACGTACAACCCGGGCCGAGAATCAAAATCGCCATTGCCAGATCGTGAAAGCAACACGACTTACCACTAGACAACGTGCCTTCATTTTATATATATATATATATATATATATATACGCGAAAAGTATAAAGCAAAAAAGACAATGCACACTAGATGTAAATGTAATGGTTTTTAACTACAAACAAAAGATATATATATATATATATACAAATAAATGATTAGAGGTGGAATTAAGAAGTATAAACGTCATTATTATGAGTCAATATAGAATGTCATACCGGTTTCCTCCTCACTGTTCACTGACTTTTAATCAACACCAATTTCCAAACGGTATCGGGACTAATCCTTGTGCCTCTGAAAACTTAATCAATGTTATTACCTGCTTAGGTTGCAGAAACCACTATGTAGGCCAAACACTATATAGGCCAAATATTTTCAGACTAAAAACAACAATTCACAAAGAAGAAATCCATTTCCCACAATACAGATAGATACAGGTAAGTGAGCACATAGATGTGCTAGGAAACTTAAAACAAACTTTCTAATTGTCCCTTTTTATCAATGTTCACCAAACACCTCAGAGCAGGAAAGATTAAATAAGGAGATAACTTTCAATAGTAAATATCAACCACAATTTAACATAAACACATCACTTAATACCAATAATCCTATAAATCCTCATGCATCCATATACTATTCATATTGTATAAATCATATCTATTTAAATTGAGCGGCATCCCGAGACAGCCAGGTTGTGGAAAATCGGTGTCAGCATACGCGGATGACATCACCATCCTCGTAACCGAAATGGATAACCTACAGAGGGTAGGCAAGGCCATAGAGGTTTACGAGACGGTGGCAGGAGCAAAAGTTAATCGTGAAAAGTCAGTCGGCTTGCAGCTCGGCACCTGGAGAGGCAAGTCGATGCCTCCTGACAGCGTCGTGGGACGTTGGACCGAGGGTCCGATTAAGTTGCTAGGGGTTTGGACCAGACCTCCAAATAGAGAAGAACTGGGCCGAGGTATCTGGCAGGGTGGCTGTAGTAGTCAAGACCTGGTCTTGGCGTTGGCTATCCCTGAAAGGAAGGGCGGAGGTAGCCAATGTGTTTATCGCATCGGTAATTACCTACCGCCTATCCGTCCTTCCTTGCCCTGATTCGTGGTTGACCAAGCTGGAAAGACCGTTCTTTCACTTTTTGTGGAGTGGCTGGAAACCGCTTGTTAAACGCTCTACTTGCTGTCAACAACCGTTAAAGGGTGGGCTAGGGATGCATTGGCTGTTGATGCGCAGACATGCGCTGAGGTTGAGGCATCTGCGGCTCTACCTTGATAGTGAACGGGTGTGGTCTCCACTGGCTAAACTGATGTTTCCCAAGTTCACTAGTTTCAGTGGCTGAGAAACCTGGTTGAATCGAAGATCGAAACTGGGCACATGGTTTACGGGGTGTCGCAAGGCTCTCCTGCCATTCCTGCGGTGGGGGTTCCACCACATTCTTTTATAGAGGGCTGATAGAGGTGAACTGTGAAGATACTTTAGGAGAAACCATAGGTCTCGATGATAATCAGCTGGTCAGTATGTTCCGACGTACATTCAGGCCGAAGACCTTGGACAACTTTCAGAAGCCTCTGGGTAGCAGTGTTACAGAGGAGCTCTACATGTTCGGGACCAACTCGTAAGGCATGGTTGCCGAGGCAATCCGATATGTCCAAGATGCGAGCGAGATATGGAAACCGTCCCGCACGCTATTGTTCAATGTCCGGAGGTGTCAGAGGTGTGGGTTTATGCCGAACAACAGTTGTCAAGCACACGAAGAGTACAGCTGTCCACTGAGTCGATTATAAAAATTGAACCATCGGATTTCCTCTTGAAAGAAGGTAAGAATTGTTTTCTCAGTGTAGTTGCAATTGCGAGAGAGGTAATTTGGAAGACGAGGCTGAAAAGTATAGAGTCAGGCAATTTCATCTCTGGCCCTGGATTGATGAATTACTTCATCTTCCACCTGAAAATGAAAATAGGGCTGGAGAGAAAATGCCTGACTGAGAAAGTGTTAAAAAAACGATGGAAGTATGTAGCACAGATGTTGCGTATGAATGGTACCACATAAATGTGGGACAGGATGAAACCAAGGTATCAGTGGCGAGGCGGGGCTCGTGGGGTCCGAGCTAAACCGCCCCCCACTCCATCCGTAATATCTTCCGGCCTGTCCTATCATCCGATTTTTTCGATTTTATTGTATTAAAATTTTTAATTTCATCATATATGTAAAATCATCCGATAGTCTGACCCCAAATCAGATTGTGTTGTCTCCTCTTTGTTCGCCCCTTGTGGGTAATAAAAAATCAACCATGTAATGCCGCATTACTGGATTTTACCTGGAAAAACCCGTGAAAACTTTTCTGACACAGCTGCAGGTATGGAATAATACTCTCAATTGCCTCTTTGAATTTGCCTTTATATATTTTATAAATTTCAGGTTTATATTTCTATATGCTTATCATCAAACTCTTAATATAAATATGTGGATATTTGAATGGAATAATACCTCGTCTTACATCTGAATTCTGAATTTGCTTTTCTGAATACTTTAAGACAAATATCTGAATTTTTTCTCGGATATCAAATTTATTAATCTTTAGCGGGCGAAAAAAACAGTTGTACTATATACTGAAGCTTTATCTCTATTGAAATTCTCGTATTATATATATATATATATATATGTGTGTGTGTGTGTGTGTGTGGGTGTACATATACATACATACAAGTTCCATTCTAGTAGGTTTCAAGAATATAACACCTTAATATCTCATCTTTTCTCATATTTGATGTCTAAGACATGTATTTTCTATTCTGGTTTTTATATACCTCTTTCTATTAATACTTTATATTTATATCTCTATATATATAAGTAGCTTCATTGTTTCGGGTTCAGTCCTACTGCATGGCAAATTGGGCAAGTGTTTTCTAATATAGCCTCGGCCCGACCAAAGCCTTGTGAGTGGATTTGGTACACGGATACTGAAAGAAGCCGGTCGTATGCGTATATATATATTTAACTATGAGTGCATAAGGGCATATATATATATATATATGTATATATATGTGTGTGTGTGTGTGTGTGTGTGTGTGTATAAATGTGCGTGTATGTGTATATCTGTGTATCAGTGTCTGTCGGCTCAATATCGATTGACAACCGATGCCGGCGTGTTTAACACGCCGGAACTTAGCGGTTCGGCAAAAGAGACGGATAGTACTAGGCTTACATAGAATAAGTCCTGGGGTCGATTTGCTCGACTAAAAGCGTTGCTCCAGCATGACTGAAAGAAGTAAAACAAAGATCTCTAAATTATTTAAACCGAAACAGTTTGAGACGAACACGCCTTTTGTCGAAATGCGGAGTGGATAAAACAGCCGATAGCTGGAAAGCTCTTCTTATGTTGCCTGTCTTGTTTCTTCGCAGAACAAGTTCGTGTTCGATGTTTTCGTATTTCATGTTTTCGTTGCCTAAACCGCTGCTGCATATGTGTACGTGAGATTGTACGTACATGCATACACATATATTCATACAGAAACATACATATTCATACATACACATACACTTACATACATAAATATACATACATACACATACACTTACATACATACATACACACACACACATACAAACACATACATACAAACACATACACGCACATACATATACATATATACACATACAGACATGCACGTACAGACATGCACATACAGGCATGCACATATATATACACACATACATTCACATACATACATGAACATACATATACACACATACATACATGCACACACATACATGCATATACATACATATATACACATACATATATACACATTCACATGCATACATACACATGCATACACATACATACATACATACATATATAAACACATATATACACATACATGCATATACACATGCCCATACACATACGTACATTCACATATATACAGACACAAACATACAGACAGACACAAACATACATACATACAGTCACAAACATACATACAGACACAAACATACATACATACATACATACAGACGCAAACATACATACAGACACAAACATGTATGTATGTTTATGTATGTTTATGTATGTATGTGTATGTATGTGTGTGTATGTATTTGTATGTATGTATGTGTATGTATGTATGTATGTGTATGTATGTATGTGTATCTATGTGTATGTATGTATGTGTATGTATGTGTATGTATGTGCATGTATGTGTATGTAAGTGTATGTATGTGTATGTATGTATGTGTATGTATGTATGTGTATGTATGTATGTATGTATGTATGTATGTATGTATGTATGTATGTATGTATGTGTATGTATGTATGTGTCTGTATGTATGTGTCTGTATGTTTGTGTCTGTATGTATGTATGTTTGTGTCTGTCTGTATGTATGTTTGTGTCTGTATGTATGTATGTTTGTGTCTGTATGTATGT
The DNA here is from genome assembly GCF_006345805.1 of Octopus sinensis. Lineage (NCBI taxonomy): Eukaryota > Metazoa > Mollusca > Cephalopoda > Octopoda > Octopodidae > Octopus > Octopus sinensis. Next base: position 76,016,330 of record NC_043003.1, on the reverse strand, counting down.
TTGTATCTCTATGTGGAGATACAAACATAGGTCGTCCAAATTTTGGATAAGGAATACAAGTGATCAAAAGTTATATTTAATTGAAAGTTAATCCTCAGTGTACTTTCCCTGATTATCTATGACTTACTTCCATCTATTTACAAGCTTTTTAATCCCATCAATGTAAAACTCTTTTCAAAGCGAAGAACTCTGAAATGTCAGGTTCGACCTCCCCCTGGCTTGCGAAATTTGTGTCTCCCTAATAATTCTGTAAGCTATGAAACAAATAGTATCCTGAAGGAGTAAGGTCGGGAGAATAAGTTGGATGAAGAAATTTTTCCAAACTGACCTCTTCGATCTTCTGTGATGTGATCTTTGCAGTGTGGGGTTGCGCATTGTCCTGATGAAACATCACTCGTTTTCGACTCATTAAAGCGGCCCATTTTTCCTTCAAAGCTTGGTTCAAACACTCTAATTGCTGACAGTAGACTTGAGCATTGATTGTTGCATTAGGTGGTAACAATATAAAGTGAATTACGCCTTTGCAATCGCACCAGATAGAGAGAAGAACCTTTTTCCCATGAAGTTCCCTTCTCGGTTGTGGTTGAGCATTTTCCCTTTTACCAAGCCACAGTTTACGACGTTTAACATTTCGATAGAAAATCCATTGTTTGTCACAAGTCTATCGAAAAAGAGTGAAATGAGTTTGCGAGAAGGAGAGAAGAGCAGATATCAACTCGGGATTTGCGGTTGCTTTCGGACAATACAAGAGGCACCTATTTTCCAAGTTTAGGAATCTTTCCACGTTGTTGAAGATGACGATGAACTGTTTTATGGTTTGAACTAAGCTTTATTGAACTAAGCTTTATCTTCACCTGATAATGACGGATTTTCTTCAAGTAATGCCTCAAAGAGCTTGTCATCAAACTCAACTGGACGTCCTATTCGATATTCATCTTCAATTTTGCAAACGATATCTTGCAAGTTCTTTCATTCAAGCACTTTCCCATAAACTGAGTGTATGTTTCGAGTCACTTCGGCTGCAAAGTTACCTTTATTGTACTCATAAAGAATTATATTTGTCTTAAATGCTCATTGGATACTTCCTTATTGAAAGGGTTTTAATCAAAGCAATTTTAAGGTGTCCACGAAGTCTGGGTACATGGAATAAAATCATAACAAAAACAAATAAATATAAGAAATATTAATTTTCCTTTTTTTAAAATTAAATAAAAAAAATACTTTACTTTTTCTAAATTTATTTCTTATTTTTTCTACAGATGATCGAATGATGGCTCTGTCTAAAGAAGAAACAATCCCAGATCGAATGATGGCTCTGTTTAAAGAAGAAATAATTGAGTTAGTATTATTAAGTGGACGAGAAGGATGGTCTTACCGCAAAATTGCGGAAGAATTTAATCTTCGATACCCTTATAGGCAACCTATTTATCTTACTGCCGTCGGGAAATTGAACAAGAAATTTAAAGAAACAGGCAGTGTTTTGGATAAACCCCGTTCCGAGCGACGAAGACTTCGGATGAAACGAAAGAGGCTGTCATGGCTAAATTTTCTGCTAGCCCAAAGATATCACTTCTTCGGACATCCACTGTGTTAGGTGTTCCAAAACCAACCATCTACAAAATGCTGGTTGATGAAAAGTTTCATCGACAAACCTACAGATATTGCATCACTTAAATGAAGACGACCCTGATATAGGAATCTAGACGTGCGAATGGTTTTCAGATAAATTGGATGGAAATATCAATTTTACGAAAAACTTTGTGTTGTTCAGTGACAAAGCTACGTTTTATGTAAATGGTGAGGTCAACAGACAGAATCTTCTATACTGGTCTCGAGGTAATCCACATTGGATGGATCCATCCAAAAAGCAAGCAGCAAAAAGGTGATGGTGTGGTGTGGTTTGTGGGAAGCTCATGTTCTAGGACCCTTCTTCATTGAACATGTAACGAATGAGACTTATGTAAACATATTGAGAGACAAAGTAATATCTCAAATTGAGCGCCTAGGCGAAGGCCTTCCGAATTGGTTTCAGCAGGATGGGGCCCCTACCCATTTTGCCACAACTGTTAGAGATTGGCTTAATGACACTTTTCCTCAATGGATTGGAAGAAGGGGTCATATGGAATGATCCCCTCGTTTACCAGACCTTTCTCCCCTTGATTTCATTTTCTGTGGTATGTTGAAAAAGAAAGTTTACTCAATAAAGCTTACAGATTTAAAACACATCAGAGAACGCATTACCAGTCAGTGTGTTGAAATTGATGGCAATGTAGACTTATTTAATCAAGTTCACCTGAGTTTTGCAAGGCGCATCAAATTATGCATTGAAAATGATGGAAATCACTTTGAAAATATTATTTATTAACATTATAATTAAATAAAATTGTTTTGTTTTAAAAGTATGTGTTAATCCCCATGTACGCAGACTTTGTGGACATCGTCAATTATTTTGTAAAACAATATTGAATTAGTTTAAACGTACACAAATGTATAAATTTTTTTTTTAATTGGATTAGACTTTTGAAAATACTACTAAATTCCATTCAAATCTAAAAAAAGGTAAAATTGGACAGAACTGATTGCATGACTTGACATATATAATCTATGATATTCTAGTAGGTTTCAAGTTTAAAACACATTGATATCTCGTTATCTCATTTTATATGCCTAAGACGTTTATTTTCTATTCTGGTTTTTATATATTTCTATACATTATATTTGTATCTATAATTTATTTTAAGCCGAAACATAATACGATCCTTGTACGAACGAAAGAACAAGAATATCCTCTGGAACTTTTATCTTCCACCGGTGTTTGTAATCGATGGTAAGATGTGCGATGATTTTGCGATTATCTTATATTTTACAGAGAAATTGGAAGCTCCGAATGTAAGCCACCACTTTATGTATAATTCAATATTTATAGTTCTCTATTTCTAACTGAAATTCTGTCCTCAATAATTATAGATCACTATTTCTAAATGTAATTCTTTTTCTTCTCGTTCAGCTTATAATTATAAGACGCATTCTTGTATGTCTCTTGACAAAGCTTTCTTTCTCCAGCGTTCACCAGTTCACCGCGTTAGGGTTAAACAGCCCTTACCGAATTTTTTCACTGTCCTGTTTTTGTTAGCAGCTTTGACGTTCCACGTATCTCAAATTTTATTTAATTTGCTTTGGGGGAACAATTGCTTTGACGAAGACGCATCTCGTTGCAATGCAGAGTAGGTAAAACTGCCAACAACTGAGGAAGGGTTGTTCTTTTATGCTGCCTTCGCGCTATAGTTCTCTATATATAATTTCTTTCTTTCTTTCTTGCCAAGCCAGGCCAAGCCGAGCCGAGCCGAGCCGAGACGAGCTGAACCGGGCCGAGCCGAGCCTTCTGTTGCAGTGACACAAACGTCATGCGTCGACTGTGGGCCGGTAGCTGTGTACAGTCGCCTCAATGCCGCCCAGAGCATATATATGTGTATATACCAGCTGAGGCTGGTCTTAACCAGCGAAAAATTGTCGAAAATCTTCAAATTCCTCTTTATACTGTTAATACAATTATAGTGCAATTCGAAAACCAAGGAAAAGAATCAACAGATTCTCGTCCCGGCCGGCCTGGTCCCTCGGAAAAGAAGCGTCGCTGTTTGAAGAGAATTGTGCAAAACGAACTCCGTTCGAAGGCTTCTGACATTGCAAGACAGCTAGAAAATAGTCCAAGAATGTGTGTTACATATCTGCATAAGCTTGGGTATTATGGACGAGCAGCTAGAAGAAAACCACTCCTTCAATCAGTTAATATCATAAAAAGAAAGAAATGGGCTAAGGAGATGCCAGAAAAATCCAGTTTATTTTGGGATAGAGTGATTTTCTCAGATGAATCCAGGTTTGCATCATTTTCAGGCAGTGGACGTGTTTGGGTCTGGAGGCTTTCCAATCAAGAATTTGATTTGAAACGACTCCAACCATCTGTCAAATATGGCGGTATCTCTGTAATGGCATGGAGAGCTGTCACCAGCAATGGTCGCTCTGAGCTGATCGAATGTGTTAGAACCATAAACTCTGAAAAATACATCGAAATACTTAAGCAAGAACTACTTCCGATGTATTCAACCGATAACATAATAAAAAATGAGTTTTTATTCACGGAAGATGGGGCTCCATGCCACAGAGCGAAAATGAATCAACAATGACTGACTGAAAATGGGATCAACAAGCTTCCTTGACTGAGCCAACCTCCTGTCATTAACCGAATTGAAAATCTTTGGAGCATACTAGATAGAGCTATACGAAAACTTGACAGAAACCTAAATTTAATGATGAATTGTTTCGATCGTTGCGTGAAAAGTGGGCGGAAATTCCAAAATAGACAATCACAAAGCTCATCAGTTCAATGCCAAAAAACAGTTTCTGAAGTAAAAAATGCAAAGCAATGTCAACTAAATACTAAAGTACGTAGTCTTTCCCACCGATTACATTTCAATTGTTCGGTTTGCGTATTGAATAAAAGATTTTGAAAATTAAAGATGTCTATTTACTTACTGCATGTCTATGTATATGTAGTTTAGAAAGGCATTACTCATTTGCCCATGATCTTTGCATTTAAATGAGTTTGATGGTTTCAATTTTCTATTAATTTACTGGAGATCAACTCTTGCGGAAAAGAATGCGTTGAAAACTATTCTACAGCCCATACAACTTTGGGTGAAAAACGGGACAGAGTGGTTATTGCTGCGTCGTGAGGGACGGACACACTGATTGATGAGATGTGGTACATGAATAGGGAGGGGAGACAGTTAAGGATACGAAAACAGCCGTCTCGGAGAAAAATAAGCAATTATTCTGGCGATAGGAAAAATAAGTCGGGAGCTGAAGCTTGATAGTGAATCATTGAACACGAAGTAAATGAACTCACATGTTCAGAAAGCGGCCAGGATATGTGTTTATTGTGCGCAGAGGGAAGGGGATTATAATAGCAAAATCATAGGGACGAAAGCAGTAAGTTACGTGGGCCTTACTTGAATTTCGTACAATATCTTGGTATAATATCTGCAGTAATTGGTGGTTGGCGCAGAAATATCGTGTATCTTAAAGTGTCGACCCAGTTTTTGGCATTTACCAAAAGTGTCATTCTCGGTGATTGTGAGGGCTATTTGTTAGGAGCAGGCGTGTTTTGGGCTATAAAAAATTTGCTCTGATTTTGCACTTAAAAGAAATGCCATTTCGCCAATGAAGGATACACTAAAGGTCACAGTTTTTAGATTAGCGCGTGTATAGATTGTGGATGTTGCATGGTTGCATAAATTTCGAATTGAATGAAGGGAAGTGTAGTCTAGATAACTAGGTGTCTTTAGATGTAGTGACAAAGAGGACAAAAAAAATAAAATCGAATTGGAAATGTACAAAAGGGGGTAAAATGCATTCGTGTGACCAGGGAAATACGCAGTGGCAATAACAAAGCGGATGATGTTATTGCAGTTCGTACATGATTTTGCTCTTATTTTCTAAAGCACAGATACCAATGCGTAAGAAATGGATATTATGTAGAGCTTTGAAACATGATAAAAACTAAACGAACAAATTTGGAACAAGTCAAAGACAAAGCGAAAATAAACAAATGTGAGATACTTTGAGTGAAATTAGAAGTTTTACAGACACCATATGATGTCTCTTCTTCCATTTTCACGAAGGTGTTACATCAGTTGAATCATCTGCAGTTAGACTGAAAGTTGTGAATATAATTGGTTAAGATGGATGAGATAGAAAAGGTGTGTAAAGACACATTTCTCGAAATGGTAAGCAAGCTGTGTGAAAATGTTAAGCGAACATAAGCAAATGTGATATTCCGTGAATACAAACACGTCCATAAATGTGTACGCGTGCATATACATGTGTGGCTACGTCTGTGTACATGATTACTGAAAAATTATATAAATAAATGGATGAGAGCACATACAAGAAAAATTATTGTGCATCAATGTTCACAACACCACGCTAAATTCGTCCTGATGTAATTAAACAGCTTTGCGTCAGTGTATATATACATGCATACACATATACATAGCAGAATAAGCACATAAATGCGAAACAAGGTGGAAAAAATAGTACTCGAATACCAGAGGTTGACTGATATATTTTATTAAAATGCACCAAAAATACCACAAAAACTGCTACTCAGAGTTTCACGTTCCCTTCGTCGGACAGTTTTTCCACCGACATTTCGCATTCAAAATTACATTAATACGGAAACAGGACACATTGCTTAGTGCGACAGTTCCTGTCTGCAGAATCACATTTCGAACAAGATGCGACAATAATGTAGGCCTCATAAGAACAAAGAATTTGAATGTCCTACCAAAGACATAGTAGAGTATAGCGTGTGGATTTACATATTGAACTGCTAGAGGTCAGGCTAAAGTCTAAAATTCTAAATGAGCTTATATTGAGGCAAGAATCACAACTGATAGCAATACCTTTGAACTGCCACTTTCAACTAATTCCAGCAGAAGATAAGTGATCACTAAATGTGTAACAACTCCAATTGCCGTTATTTGGCCAGGCTACAGATTACGGGCTGCGTTTGTAGATTAGCATATGCAAAGAAACATACAGATAGATAGACAAACACAGACACACATACACACGCTTACGCACACACGCTCACACACACACACACACATATATATTTGTATTCTTTTACTTGGTACAGTCATTTGACTGCGGCCATGCAGGAGCACCGCCATGACAGGTTTTAGTCGAACAAATCGACTCCAAGACTTTTTAAAGCCTAGTACTTATTCAGTTAGTTTCTGTTTTGAAACCTTTGTTGAACCGCTAGTTTGCGGGGACGTAAAGGCACCAGCATTAGTTGTTAGGCGGTGATGAGGTACAAACATAGACACAAACACACACCTACTCACACACACAGATATATGCATTTATATACGGCGAGCTTCTTTCAGTTTCCGTCACCTAAATCCAATTACAAGGTTTTGGTCGGCCCTAGGCTATAGTAGACAACATTTGCCCAAGGCAGCAGGCAATGGGACTAAAGCTTCCAGAAAAACTTAGTTCGGAAGCATGCTTCCTACCACAAAGCCAAACCTGTACGCACCTTACCCCACTCACCCCTACACAATCCAACCTCACTTTCCCTATCCATCCCATCCCATCGCACCCCACCCCACCACTTACACCAACTCTCACATACACCACCGCTACCCACACCCTCTGCCTACCCACATATCCCACCTCTACCCCTATTTTCAGCGTTACTCACATGCACACACTTAAAAAATTTATTATTTGTTTTCACCTAAATTTTGTATGGAATTTATGTGGAAAAAATAGCGAATACTTTTATATAAGTGTAACAATATCTATAAGAATTGTTGCTTGCAGGATTTCCTTGCCGATCCCAGGACACCTGTGAGCAGAGATAAAGAACCTCAGAATAATGGGAATTTAATCCCAAATTCACCTGGCTACTTGAATTTTCGTATCTCATTCTACTTCCTAAAGCCGACGTTTTCAACATGTTTTCAGATACTTGAAAAAATACTTTGAAAATTTAAAGCGCTTTTTTTCTGCTACGCTGCATAAACCTAACATGTATGGGATGAATCGCTTCCTCTTACTGGTCTGAAACGTTCCTGATAAGGAATATAGAAGAAGTACAGAATGGGTACGTAAAAAAAAAATGAAACAAAACTTATTTCAAAGGTAGCTTTAAGCCTGATCGATACATCAACAATAGTGTGAAGTGAGCATATTAGAAGTGGAAGAATAAGTGTAGGGAAAAGAAAAAAATGTATGTGTGTGCGTGTGCGAATATGAACTTGTGTGAAGAATATATGCCTATATGTATGTCTATATATGCTTTTACACACACATATATATATATATGCCTATATATATATATATATATATATATATATCAATATATATATATATATATAAATATATATACATATTATATATATACATATTATATATATATACATTATATATATACATATATATATATATATATACATATATATATACATATTATATATAATATATTATATATATATATATATATGTATATATATATATATATGATATATATATAATATATAATATGTATATATATATATATATATATATAATATATATATATATACATATACATACACATACAGTAACATGTATATTTACATATATTGTTATTTAAAACAGTTTGATTAGGACCCAAGCAGCTTAAAGTTTCGCATGGAACCGAATCAAACTGTTTTAGATAATACATATGACTCTCCTTTGTGCACTCACTCGTATATTCACACACACACAAACACACGCAGGCCCACGTGCGCGCACACACAACACACACACACACACACACACAAACATATGCACACGCGCACAAGCACTTATACACACATATATTTATACTCATATATGCATATTGATATAATTATATACACGCATTCATACATATCTATATACACATCATCTGTCTCTCTCGTTCTCTTTTCCCCTCCCCCTCTCATTCTTTATATATATATATATATATATATATATATATATATATATATATTTATACGCGCATGTACGAAGGTACATTTCGTGTATCCGTGTATGCGTGTGTGTGTTTGTCTAGAAGTGTATGTCTGTCTATCTATCTATCTATCTATCTATCTATCTATCTATCCATCTCTTTATGTGTGTGTCTGTGTGTGTGTGTGTGTGTGTTTTGTGTGTGTGTGTGTTGTGTGTGTGTGTATTCAAGTGAAAGGGAGAAAAGGAAAGAGATCTGAAGAGAGTCTGTTCCTAAGAAAGAAAAAAGAAACTGAAGACTACAGAGAGGGAGGGATTTAGAATAAGTAAATGGACCAATTCTATATGAAAAATTTGTACGTATGAGAAACCCCGTGCTGGTGTATTTCTATCTACAATAGAGAGTGTAATACGTGCCAATCCTCGGCAGATCGATCAGCACATAATCGCATATCTGCTAGTGTTATTTGCTTTAATAGAGAACAGTTGCTACTAGCTAAATACAAGTAGTGAAAATGTAATAAACAACCGAACAAAATATTGCACCTCTCGCTTATCAATTGTTCAAGCGGTGGTTTTTAACGCTGATAGTATTTAACATTTACATTATAATCAAAAGAACGGCGAAATCAAATAATAAAAAACAGAAAAGCAAGCAGTCTTCTGCTTATCTCTAAACTCACCTCCCCAAGCAGAGAGAAGAAAAAAAGGAGAGAGAATGCGATAAAAAAACAAAACAATATCAAATATTTTAAAGCGCTATTAAGCAATAAAATCATTTAGCCGAAAAGATAGCGAGCTCAGTCTTTAGTAAATACTAGCTTCTCAAATGATTCATCTACTGAAGTATAATATTATTTCTAATCTTTGTATTACACTGGCTTTGGCGACGTATTTCTTCAATTATTCTTAATCAACACCGATACTATTGAAATTGATGCGGAGGAAATTGAAACTATTCTACTGTGTGGGTTATAAATCGTTCTGTAGAATTGCAAAGAACACAGAACAATGAAAGATGATGCTGTGAAATTTCTGTATATGGTATTATATATTTTACTTCTGTAAGATTGCTAATAGCCGAAAGGGAAAAACAGCTGTGTGTTTGTAGTTCGGATCCTGTCGACACAAGTGATTTATATGCTCGCTCATGATATTTATCTTTAAAGTAGCCAAACCATCTTAAGTAGAATCCTTTATACCATCATACAACATACAAAAATAACAGTGAAACTCACTCAAATCAATCATTGCCATCATGAATAATGCATGAAATAATTTGGTTCAGAACCTGCGGCATCACGGCAGACACTGATTAGACTGTAAAGATAACAAGAGGTTGAATAAGCACCGGTCAGCTAAACCTCTGTTCTATAAGCGGGGCCAGCCGCTGTTGAACAGAAGTTTCCAACTCGACACAGATGACTTTTCTTGTCAATTAATTTTTCCACTCAATGACTTCCTTTTAAGTCGTGCATGTAACGTTGTGTTGTGCATCAGCACAATTCCACTTAAAACTCCTCAGTCATAGACATCCAGTATCAGATGGAGATCAGATTCTACCTCGAAGGTTTATCTATCTCTATATATATATGAATTGTTAAGAGAAAGGTGCAATATACATGCTTAATTTTTTTCAAATACAACCGTTGCGTTTTCTTTTCAATTCCATCCAACTGACGTCAATAGTAAAAGAACTTAACTTGATGCTGGTAGGCTATCAAAGCTTGCTGGTATAAGGGTTTCTCAAGAACTTGGTTTTAACAGCTAAAACAGTTGGACAAAATAATGTATGATTCCGGTGAGGTAATGTCACTCTGGTTGTTAGGATTGTAGAGTCACACTTTCACAGATGCGATATCCACAGAGAACACATTGATAGTACGGAATGCTTTGTCCGAAGAGTTTTTGATAACTGAATGGTCTAATATACGAATCGCTAGACATTCAAGAAGATTGTAAATTTATTAATGGCCAAATAGAACGCAACTAGTGAACTGCTTTTCGAGCTAGAGACATCGGCAAATATTATGGTGTGGTAAGGGTAGGAACTTGGTTATATAGAAGCTTCTGTGAGCATCTTTTTTTTTTTTTACATATAATCTACTAACCTTGATATCAGCTGATTTAATTTTACAAAGTTTCTTAATTAGAAATTAAGATTTGAGATAACTCAAGATGAACCGAGAAGTAGGTAGTTTAAACAAATTTTTCTAGACGTACGAGCTGTTTTTTTTTTTATCTTGAAAATTAGTTCTGTCAGTAGAATTTGAAATGAAGTAAAATAATGCAAAGAGAATGATGCAGCAATTTGCTCAATTTAAAGAAAGCGTTGATTCTGTAAAACCCCTAGCTCTAGTACTATTAGAGATAGCAGTTTTCAAAATACTTATAACAGCAATAGTCAATTATTGCAGTCGTCTAAAAATTCAATTATTTCGACCGTTGTTATAATATTACCAAATTATGAACAAGTGTTAAATGCAAAATACAACATAACATAATAGAAAATAGTAATTAAAGAATGAATCGACAAAGCATAATTTAAAATAATTCAGCAAAAACACGGCTGTGTGGTAAGAAGCTTGCTTTCCAATCACATGGTTCCGGGTTCAGTCACACTACATGGCGGCTTGGGCATGTGTCTTTTAATATAGCTTCGGCCCGACGAAAGCCTTGTGAGTGGATTTGGTAGACAGAAAGTGAAACATATGTAAATATATGTATGTGTGTTTCTGTGTCAGCTTGACAACCGGTGTTGGTGCGCTTGCGTCCATGTAACATGGCGGTTCGGCAAAAATGAACGATAGTATAAGTACTACACTTACAAAACGTCTTGCGGTCAGTTTGTTCGACTAAAAGCCCTGCACTGTGGTGCTCCAGCATGGCCACAGTCAAATGACTGAAATAAGAAAAAGAGTAAATGAATAAATAAAAATCGAAAGAATAAAGAATTTGAACGGAATGAATTATATGGTGAGAACGGTGCTAATATTCATCACATCAAGAAGTAGTTGACTTCGGTTCGAAGTGAAATGTATGTTGCACTGGCATCTCAGTCCTTTGATATTTGAGAGTAAAGCTGCGGTTGTTAATGATGAAGATTAAATAGCCAAACATCTACGATTAGAACAAACTCTGATTGATTCTGTGTTGCGCTAGTTGTTACCATCATCTCTTAACTTACAAAATTATATAAATACTGACACGGTAGATAACTGCCCCATTATATGAAACTGTACAGTTCAGTGTTCTAGCATTGCTTTACTCATGGGACAGTTATCTATCCTGTCAGTATATATAAATATGCCTTTATGCGTCTTTGGGTAGTTTAACTCTTATTTCTAGCAATATATCTGCTTGTAGCACACACAGTCATAGTTAGTGACAACTAAATTTTGCCTAAACGGTTTATATTGCAACCTGCAGCACACATTAATGTTATATTATACAAATAGATAGATAGATAGATAGATAGATAGATAGATAGAAATAGAGAGAGAAAGAGAAAGAGAGAGGGGAGACAAAAATGGAGAGAGAGAAAGTGAAAGAGACAGGGGAGAGAGAAAGAGAGAAAGAGTGAGAATGTGAGGGAGAGAGAGTAATGTATGTAATTGGTAGTGTCAAATAAACACACCTCTTGATCCTTCCAAAATCCTTTGAATTAATATAAACGTTCTGAGTTCAAATTACGCCGAGGACAATTTTGTCGACTTAAAAGAACATTCTTTCGAAGCCAATACAATAAGTACCTCTTGAGCATTAGGACCGTAGTAATCGACTTATTCCCTTCCCCAAAACTTTCGGACCTTGTGACAAAATTTGAAAACAATATTATTACTGACAGGAGGTGGCGAGATGGCGAATACGTTAAGAAGAATTACTTGGCGGTATTTTTCCCGATTTTACGTTCTGAGTTCCAATACCACCGAGATCAACTTTGATTTTCATCCTTTCTGGGTGGACAAAATAAGTACTATTCGAATACTGGGGTCGACACACTCGAACTTGCAGGTATTGTGTTAAAATTTGAAACTAACATTATCATTAACACTAACGCGGCGTGCTGGCCGAAACATTAGCATACCAGGCAAAATGCAAAGAGGCATGCAAAGAAGCATTTTGCCTGTATTTACGTACGAGTTCAATTTCATCCTTTCCGAGGTTGATGTAATCGACTTACCCACACCTCGAAATTGTTGGCCTTGCGCCAAAATCTTAAATTACTGTTATTATTGACAAAACACTGAAAAAGTGATGTTTGTAGTCTAACACCAAATTCATTATAAATAAAATTACATTTATATATTTGATAACGAAAAATATACAACTGCAAGTAGCATAATAAGCTTGGTGTTGTCGACACTTGGATATATGATTCGAACTAAAGATTTAGCTTAAAATAATCACCTGCTCAAATAAGTTAGAATACATAATATGAAATCTCTTGTAGCCTTTAATTTTGTGTAGTGTGGAAGTGCTGTGAAGAAGTAGGGACGAACAGCTGATTGCTTATCGTCGCAATATCATTAGAATTTGTCAGGAATGATATTCAAGGAGATAATTAGGAGTGTTGGTGTATTTCAGTGAAAACATCTATGAGGAATGAAGGAAGAAAATATATTTCCAGTTGTTTGTGTTTATTTTATATTTTACGTCTAAATAAAGATGTTTTCACACTTATGTTATACAAACTCAGCTGGAGTGAGGTGTTCACATCTTGAGGAGAAACAGAAATATACAGAAACGCTCACACATAAACACACACTCGTAGGTGTATGTGTGTTCATGTATATGCACATTCATACATAAATACTCATATATTTATATATATACGTGTGTTTGTGTGTATAAATATATATATATATATATGTGTGTGTGTGTGTGTGTGTGTATGTATGTGTGTATATAT